>NC_083401.1:2115102-2359731 GCF_020745735.1 Hemiscyllium ocellatum | reverse complement strand
CCCCCCCAACCTTTCCACCCCCACCCTCCACCCCCCCAACCTTTCCACCCCCCCAACCTTTCCACCCCCCCACCTTCCCCCCCCCACCCCCACCCCACCTCCACCCCCCCCAACCCCACCCCCCCCACCTCCACCCACCCCATCCAGAGTGTGGACTCACCAGGGCTCTATAGAGCTGCAGCATAACCTTGAGGCTCCTAACCTCAATCCCTCTGCTAATGAAAACCAACACACCATACGCCTTCTTAACAATCCTATCAACTTGAGTCGCAACTTTGAAGGATCTATGGACATGGACCCAGAGATCCCTCTGTTCCTCCACACTGCCAAGAATCCTGCCTTTAACCCTGTAATCATTCAAATTAAACCTTCCAAAGTAATTCACTTCACATTTCTCCAGGTTGAAGTCGGTCTGCCACTTCTCAGCCCAGCCCTTCATCCTGTCAATGTCCCGATGCAACCGACAACACTATTTACATCTCTACCAACCTTCATGTCATCGGCAAACTTACTAACCCACCCTTCTACTTTCTCATGCAAATCATTTATAAAAATCACAATGAGCAGAAGTCCGTGAACAGATCCTGTTGAACACCACTGGTCACCAAGCTCCAGGTTGAATACTTTCCATCTACTACCACTCTCTGTCATCTGTTGGCCAGCTAATTGTGTAAAAAGTGAGGTCTGCAGATGCTGGAGATCAGAGCTGAAAATGTGTTTAGATTAGATTAGATTACTTACAGTGTGGAAACAGGCCCTTCGGCCCAACAAGTCCACACCGACCCGCCAAAGCGAAACCCACCCATACCCCTACATTTACCCCTTACCTAACACTACGGGCAATTTTGCATGGCCAATTCACCTGACCCGCACATCTTTGTGACTGTGGGAGGAAACCGGAGCACCCGGAGGAAACCCACGCAGACACGGAGAGAACGTGCAAACTCCACACAGTCTGTCGCCTGAGTCGGAATTGAACCCGGGTCTCAGGCGTTGTGAGGCAGCAGTGCTAACCACTGTGCCACCGTGCTGCCCACTGCCACCGTGCTGCCCACTCAGGATGAAGGGCTCTGGCCCGAAACGTCGAATTTACTGTTCCTTGGATGCTGCCTGACCTGCTGTGCTTTAACCAGCGACAAATTTTCAGCTAATTGTGTATCCAGACATCTCAGAATTCCTCATGAAGGGCTTTTGCTTGAACACCAATTCACCTGCTCCTGCTCCTTGGATGCTGCCTAACCTGCTATGCTTTTCCACCCTCTCAACTGCATGAGTAACAGTCATGGTTGGCACAACATCCAAGTCCAGTGATGTATAAAGTTAGGTAGGTGAATCATATGATAGCTGCAACATCACAAACAGCTTAGAAGCAACACTTAGCCAGTTCCTCAAATGCCTTTCCAACTTTTCCAGAACCCATGGATTCTCCTTTTTTATCAATAGTTGAAGATATCTCAGAATCTGAGATGGACATTTTGGATGTCACTGTTTCAAAACCTTTGTCGCCTGAAGAGGAGAACGAAATTCTTCAGAGATGCTCCGAAGAGGCAAATTAATGTGTATTACATACCAGCCATATCGGGGCTGAGTTCGAGGAATCCTGGGATGAGCTACCATAAAAGGAATCTGTCCACATCCTCGGACTCTGACAGGAAAGGATGTAGTGATTGTTACAACATCAGCCATGTGGACCTCATACTCAAATTGGCAAGATAAGACCAGTGGTGACCCATAAGAATCTGTGTTAGGGCCTTAATGATTGGGATAAAAAATAAAAATGATGTATCCAACTTTGTTGATGACACTAAGTTAGGCAGCATCATAGTGAAGTATCCATTTAGGACCAAACTTTCTAAACACCATAAAGTTAAATACAATGGATGTCCAAAGAGACTGATGTGTTCAGAGGCATAGATTTTTAAAATACCACAAACATGTACAGGAAATAAGTAAGAAAACACATGGAATGGGTGCCTTACATCTGGAAGACTGGAGTACAAGGAGTTATATAAAAACCTGGGTAAACCCTCAGCGTAAGCTGGAAGAACAACACCTCATTTTGCACTTGGGGACCCTGCAGACTTCTGGATTTAATATGACGCTCAATAATTTTAGAACTTGAAGCAACTTCCCCTATGTCATTATTCCCACCCCAAAACATCAGATCTGGACACCAGACCTTAAGAAAGGTGTTTGGCTTCAGCCGCCTTCTCTTCACCATGGACACGCAAAGCTTTTACATGACTATAGAAAGGTCTCAGGACTCTATGCTTCTTGCTGGAAAATACATCAGAACTATCCCCATCCACTACAACACTCCTCTGCTTGCCAAGCTCATCCTCACCTGAGACAAATTTTCTTTTAATGTCTGTCATTTTTTTCAGGTCAGAGGGGTGGCCAAGGGTACGTGCATAGGCCCCAGTTATACCTGTCTCTTTGTGGGCTACCTGGAGCTTTCCTTGTTCCAGTCCTCCTTCAGAGCTGAAAAATGTGTTGCTGGAAAAGCGCAGCAGGTCAGGCGATGAAGGGCTTATGCCCAAAACGTCGATCCTCCTGCTCCTTTGATGCTGCCTAACCTGCTGCGCTTTTCCAGCAACACATTTTTCAGCTCTGATCTCCAGCATCTGCAGTCCTCACTTTCTCCCAGGCCTCCTTCAGCCCACTCTCATATTTCCATCTCCGATATATCAATATTATCGGTGCTGCTTCCCTCTCTGATCTGGAATTGGAAAACTTAATCAATTTTGCTTCCAATTTCAACCTTGCTCTCAACTTCACCTGGTCCATTTCAAATCCACCCACCCCTTTCATGACATCTCTATTTCCATTTCTAGGGATAGGCTGGCCACCTATATCCATGACAAACCCACTGACTCCTACAGTTATATTGTCAATACAGGGTAAAAACAAGGACTGCAGATGCTGGAAACCAGAGTTGAGATTAGAGTGGTGCTGGAAAAGCACAGCAGGACAGGCAGCATCTGAGGAGCAGGAAAATCGATATTTCAGGCAAAAGCCCTTCATCAGGAATGAAGGAAGGTTGCCTGCGGAGTGAAGAGACAAATGAGAGGGGGGTGGGGATGGGGAGAAAGTAGCACAGAGTACAATAGGTGAGTGGGGGTGTGGATGGAGGTAATAGGTCAGAGAGGAGGGTGGGAGAAGGTACCAAAGAGTACAAGGGGTGAATAGGGGTGGGGATGAACGTGATAGGTCAGAGAGGAGGGTGGAGTAGATAGATGGGAAGGAAGATAGGCAGGTACGACATGTCATGAAGACAGTGCTGAGCTGGAAGGCTGGAGCGAGGTGGAGGAACGGGAAATGAGGAAACTGATGAAATCCACATTGATGCCCTGGGGTTGAAGTGTTCCGAGGCAGAAGATGAGGCATTCTTCCTCCAGGCGTCGGGTGGTGAGGGAACGGCGGTGAAGGAGGCCCAGGACCTGCATGTCCTTGGCTGAGTGGGAGGGGGAGTTGAAATGTTGGGCCACAGGGCGGTGTGGTTGATTGGTGCGGGTATCCCACAGATGTTCCCTAAAGCGCTCTGCTAGGAGGCGCCCAGTCTCCCCAGTGTAGAGGAGACCGCATCAGGAGCAACGGATACAATAAATGATATTGGTGGATGTGCAGATAAAACTTTGATGGATGTGGAAGGCTCCTTTAGGGCCTTGGATGGAGGTGAGGGAGGAGGTGTGGGCGCAGGTTTTACAGTTCATGCGGTGGCAGGGGAAAGTGCCAGAATAGGAGGGTGGGTTTTTGGGGGGTGTGAAACTGACCAGGTAGTCACGGAGGGAACAGTCTTTGCGGAAGGCGGAAATGGGTGGGAACGGAAATATATCCCTGGTGGTGGGGTCTGTTTGGCAGTGACGGAAATGTCTTCGGATGATGTGGTTTTTGCAAAGGTTGGTAGGGTGGAAGGTGAGTACCACGGGGGTTCTGTCCTTGTTACGGTTGGAGGGGTGGTATTTGAGGGCGGAGGGGCAGGATGTGCATGTGTTGCATTGGAGGGCATCTGTAACCACGTGGGAAGGGAAATTGTGTTCTCTAAAGGAGGCCATCTGGTGTGTTCTGTGGTGGAACTGGTCCTCCTGGGAGCAGATACGGCGGAGGCGGAGGAAATGGGATTATGGGATGGCATTTTTGAAGGAGGTAAGGTGGGAATATTTGTAATCCAGTAGCTGTGGGAGTTGGTGGGTTTGTAAAAAAATGTCAGTGTCAAGTCGGTCGTCATTAATGGAGATGGAGAGGTCCAGGAAGGAGAGAGAAGTGTCAGAGATGATCCAGGTGAATTTAAGGTCAGGTTGGCATGTGTTGATGAAGTTGATGAATTGCTCAACCTCCTCGCGGGAGCACGAGATGGCGCCAATGCAGTCATCAATGTAGCGGAGGAAGAGGTGGGGAGTGGTGCCGGTGTAATTACGGAAGATCAACTGTTCTACGTAGCCAACAAAGAGACAGGCATAGCTGGGGCCCATATGTGTGCCCATGGCTACCCCTTTGGTCTGGAGGAAGTGGGAGGATTCAAAGGAGAAATTGTTGAGGGTGAGGACCAGTTCGGCCAAACGAATGAGAGTGTCGGTGGAAGGGTACTGTTGGGGACGTCGGGAGAGGAAGAAACAGAGCGCTTGGAGGCCTTGGTCATGGCAGATGGAGGTGTAGAGGGATTGGACATCCATGGTGAAGATGAGGCATTGGGGGCCAGGGAAACGGAAGTCTTAGAGGAGGTGGAGGGCGTGTGTGGTGTCTCAAACGTATAAGGGGAGTTCCTGGACTGGAGGGGTAGGACAGTGTCGAGGTAGGTAGAGATGAGTTCGGTGGGGCAGGAGCAGGCTGAGACAATGGGTCAGCCAGGGTGGTCAGGCGTGGATCTTGGAAAGGAGGTAGGATCGGTGGTGCGGGGTTCCCGGACTACGAGGTTGGAAGCTGTGAGTGGGAGATCTCCTGAGGTGATGAGGTTCTGTCTGGTCTGGGAGATAATGGTTTGGTGATGTGTGGGTGGGGTCATGGTCGAGGGGGTTGTGGGAGGAGGTGTCTTCGAGTTGGCGTCTGGCTTCAGCTGTGTAGAGGTCACGCCAGACTACCACTGCACCCCTTTATCTGCTGGCTTGATGGTAAGGTCGGGATTGGAGAAGGGGGATTGGAGGGCTGCACGTTGTGAGGGTGAGAGGTTGGAGTGGGGGAGGGGCGGAGACAGGTTGAGGCGGTTAATGTCTCAGCGGCAGTTGGAAATGAAGAGGTCGAGGGCGGGTAATAGGTCAGCACAGGGTGTCCAGGTGGATGCAATGCATTGGAAATGGGAAAAGGGGTCCTCGGAAGGTGGGCAGGAGTCCTGATTGTGAAAGTAAGATCGAAGGCAGAGGAAGATGTGTTGGACGTCACGGAGTGTATTAAATTCATTGATGCGTGGGCGGAGGGGGATGAAGGTGATCATTCGTCCTCAGTGAGGGGGAGATCGGGGGAAATGGTGAAAACTCAGCAAGGCTGGGAGCTAGGACCTAGGACCTAGGATCTGGTGTAGGTGTGGAGCTGGGAGTGGGGGCAGAGCCTGTAACGGGAGTGGTGTTAGGGGGAATGAGGGTAGAGTCATGAACAGGGGTGGTGTTCCCCTCAGGGTTCTGGGGGGCAGGGACGGTGACAGTGGGAACTGTGGGGGGGGGGGGTGGGGCATGTCAGCAGAATGCAGGTGAGTGGCATTGGTGGTGGCAAAAACGGCAGTGGAGGGGGGCGGAAGTCACTGAGCGTGTGACATCAGCGATGATTTGAGAGGCGGAAGTGATGTCACGTGTAGTGCATGAGGAATTGTGAGGGGTGGAAGTGGCTGTGGAAGCAGCCATGATGGGGGTAGAGGTGATATCATTGATCACCGTGGGGATGTAGCTGCAGCAGCCGCATAGATAATGGCGTCCGAGCAGTTCCAGAGGCCAGGGGAATCTTCTGGAATGTTGGAGGAGTGCTGGTTATTGAGGTGGGTATATAAAAGTTTGTTGTAGTTACAGTTTTTGATGTTTGAGATGGTGTTGAAATACTGTTTGTTGAGAGTATCAATTCTCCTGAGGATATAGTACAGAGTGGGTCCTTTGCAGTTCTGAGAGAGTGTGGCCCTCAGCTGAGTCAGGGCTGACTGTAGAGAGGTTAGGTGCCAGCGCATTACTGCAAGTGGGAAGTGGAGGATCTGGAAGGAGAACCGTTGCTGGTGTTTTGAATCTGTAGTCTGTATTGTTTATCCTGTTTGGTTCCAAACTCTGCCTGCATCCTGTAAGGACCCCATTCTATTCTCCAATTCCTCCACCTCTACTGAATCTGTTCTGATGATGCCACCTTCAAAAAGGGAGTCTCCAAAATGCTCACCTTCTTCCTCAACCAAGGATTCCCCAACACCGGTGTTGACACAACCTATATCCTGAATGTCAGCCCTCACCCCTTCACTTCCCTCACATAGCATCATTAGGATTCCCCGAGCTTCATCTACCATCTCACTAGCATCCATATCCAGAGGATTATTAGCTACCATTTTTGACACCTCAAAAGAGACAGTGAGATGCCACCAGCAAACACATATTCCCTTCTCCTCCTTTGTCAGTCTTCCGCAGGGACCTGACACCAATGGCCACTCCTCCTTTACTCCCAACACATCTCCACACACTCACGGTGACATCTCGCATTCACAGAAAGTGGTACATCTTCCAGTTTACTTCCTCCCTCCTCACGATCCAAGGTTCCAAACACACCTTCCAGGTGAAGCAGTGATTTACCTGCATTTCACACAATCTAGTTTACTGTCCTCATTGTTCATAATGCAATCTCCTCTGCAGTGCAGTCCACAAAAACGACCCTGAGCTACCAGTTGTCTGCGATTTCAACATGCCACCCTGTTCCCTGCCCAACATCTCTTGGGCTAGCTAGTGTTCCAGCAAAGCTCAGTGTAAGCTGGAAAAACAACACCTAATTTTGCACTTGGGGACCCTGCAGACTTCTGGATTTAATATTATGCTCAATAATTTTAGAACTTGAAGCAACTTCTCTTACGTCCTTACCCCACCCCAAAACATCAGCCTTTGTGACCACGTGGTCCGTTACCACAAATAACCCAGTGTCAGCCACTACCAGTCCCCATTCTCATTTCATTCTCTAAGACTGACCTTTCAGCACGCCTTTGTCTGTCCATCTGTTCTTCTCTCTCTCTGGGCTCCATCTCCACCTGTCGTTTACTCTGCCTCAACCTTGTTTTCTGAATATGCATCTGAAGAAAGGTCACTGAGCCTGAAATATCAAATCTGATGTCTCGCCACAGGTGCTGCTAGACTTGTGGAATTTTTCCAGCAATTTATGCTTTGGTTTCCGGTTTCTCTGCTCCAAAGAAAACAATTTGAGATTATTCAGCATCTCTTCATTGCTGAAACACTGTAGCCGAGGTACTGTCTTTACAAGCAGATAAATCTCGTGTGGTATGGATTCTTGCCGAGACTTTACATGGTACTTAGCTCAGAGCAGCAGCCGGGAGGTACAGAGTGAATGGGAGGCATGTGTAAATATTTCTAAGACAACAAAATTGTATTTGCTTTCACCACTACCTATGGCAGCCTTTTCCAGACACTAACCATCCTCTGTGAAATAATTACCCCTCTGATCTCTTTTGTATCTCTCCCCTCTCTCCTTCAAACTGTGATCTCGAGTTTTAGACTCCCCTATCACTGAGGAAAAGCTGTCTGCTATCTACCTTACCTATGCCTCTCATGATTTTATAGACCTCAATAAAGTCACCATTCAGTCACCTACACTCCAGAGACAAAAAGCCCAAGCCTATCCAACCCTTCCTTAGAACACAAACCTTCCAATCCATGTGGCATCCAGGTAAATCATTTTCCCACTCTTTCTAGTTTAATAATATCTTTTCTATAGGAAGGTTATCAAAAGTGCACACAGTACTCCAAATGTGGCCTCACCAATGTCTTGTACAACTGCAAAAAGATTTCCCATCTTCTAAATTCAATGCTCTGACCGATGAAAGCAAGCATGCTGAAAGCTTTAATTACAACCCTGTTTACCTGTGACTCTACTTTCAAGGAGCTATGAATCTGTACCCCTAGATCTATAACACTGTTGTATAACACTCCTTAGGGCCCTACCATTGACTGTGTAAGTCCTGCCCAGGTCTGTCTTACCAAAATGCAACAGCTTACATTTATCTAAATTAAACTCCATCTACCATTCCTCAGCCCACTGGCCCAGTTGCTCAAGATCTCATTGCATTCCCAAATAATCTTCTTCACTGTCCACTATAGCTCCAATCTCAATGTCATCTGCAAACTTACAAACTATACCTCCTAAATTCTCATCCAAATCATACATATAAATAACGAATAGCAGTGAACCCAGCATTAATCCCTGTGGCAGACAGACCTTCAATCTGAAAAACCACCCTCTACCACCACCATCTGTCTTCTATCATCAAGCCAATTTTGTATCCAACTGGCAAACTGTCTGGATACTGTGCATGGTAAATCGTGTCTCACAAATTTGATTGAATCTTGAATGGGTGACCGAGAAAGTAGATGATGGCAGTTTGGTTGTCTACGTGGACTTTAGCAAGGCCTTTGACAAGGTTCCACATGATACTAACTATTCCAAAAGAGCCCTTGCCTCTCCAAATGGCGATTGATCCTGCCTCTCAGAATCCCCTCCAACAACTTACCCAACACCGACCTTCGACTCACCAGTCTGTTGTTCCCAGGCACTTCCCTCTAGCCTTTGTTAAAGGATGGCACAGCATTAGTCACCTTCCAATCTTCAGGCGTTTCACCTGTGGCTGTCAGTGATGCAAATGTCTCTACTGGAGGGCCTGCAATTTCCTCCCTAGCCTCTCACAAAATCCTGGGATACACTTCATCTGGTCCCAGGGATTTATCTAACCTAATGTGTTTTAAGACTTCCAGCACCTCTTCTGTCATGTGGACACTATTTATTTACCAAAGATCCCTGGCGCCCATATCTTTCTCAATTGCAAATACTGACGAGAATTTTTTATTTAGGATCTCATGCATCTCTTGTGGCTCCACACATGTAGATAACCTTGTTGATCTTTAAAAGCTCTATTCTCTACTTAGTCAATCTTTGTACACTTAAATGTACTTGTGGAACCTCTTCAGATTCTTCTTTACATATTATCCAAAACCATGTCATGTCCCCTTTTAGCCCTCCTGATTTCCTTTTTACATGAACTCCCAGACTCACTCTACTCAAGGGATTCACTTGATCTCAGCTGTCTCTACCTGACATATGCCTCCTTCTTTTCCCTGTCCTCAATAACTCTAGCCATCCAGAGTTCCCTACTCCTGCCAGCCTTATCTTTCACACTAACCGGAACACGCTGGCCCTGAACCCTCATTAACTCACTTTGGAAAAACCTCCCACTTACCAGACCTCCTTTGCAAGCACCCTCCCCAGATCAACTTTTGAAAGTTCCTGTCTAATACCATCAATTACCCCAATTTAGATCTTTAACTTGTGGATCAGATCTATCCTTTTTCAAAGATATTTTCAAACTAATGGAATTATGATTATTAGTCCCAAGTGCTCCTGCACAAACAAACACTTACCCTGCCTAATTTCTAAAGAGGTGATCAAGCTTGGTCCCTTCCCTAGCCATCTACATAATTCATGAGAAATTCTTCCTGAACACTTAACAAATTCCTCCCTATCCAAGGCCTTCACACTATGGCAGTCCCAGTCGATGACTAGAAAGTTAAAATCCCCTACTATTACAACCCTGTCATTCTTGCAGCTATCTGTGATCTCACTACGTATTTGTTCCTCGATTTCCCACTGATTATTGGGAGGAGTGTCTATTGTACAATGCTATCAAAGTGATCTCCCTCTTTATATTTCACAGTTGTACCCATATAGACTCAGTGAATGAACCCTCAAGAATGTCCTGTCTCAGTACTGCCATGATGTTCTCCCCCTCCTCTCGTCTCTCTTTCTATCCTTCCTATAACATTTGTATCTCGAAACATGGAGCTGCCAATCCTGTCCATCCTTCAGCTGGGTTTCTGTATTAGCGATAATCACAAGTGAACAAAACCTTCTATTGGGCGGGGGAGGGGAGGTGAGCAGGGACACTGTGGCTGGACGTTGCTGGAAATGGGTAGGGATACAGTGACTGGAAACTTCCTCTGCTGGGTAGGAGTGGTGGGGGAAGAGGGTGGTGCAATGGGCCAAAAGCTTCCTCTGGGAGGGACAGTGCTAGGAGGAGAGGTTCTGGGAGGTGGGGGGCTGGGTGACGTGGGCAGGGCAGATACAGTTACTGAAAGCAACTGGGGTGGATGGGCAGGGAATCTTCCCCTTGCAGTGGGCTCACAGAGAATTGAAATTTCTCTTTGGGGATGATGTGGGGCACAGTGACTGGAAGCTGCTGGAGAGGGGGGAGACACAGTGACCAAATGCACCACTGGGGGGAAAGATGTGGAAAGTGGAAGCTTCTGCTAGGGGGAGGGAGACAGAGTGACTGGAAGCGCTGGGAGTGGGGCAAGGGGAAGTGTGTAGTGGAGCAGGGGCACAGTAACCGGTATCTTCCTCTGAGGGCTGAGGGACACAGTGACTGGAATCTCCTGCAGGAGGGGAGGTGCCCTCTTACTGGAACCATCCACTGGAGGGGGGAGGGACACATTAACCAGCAGGGGGTGAGGAGCAGGGCATATGAAAGTTGGGGGGGGGGGGGCAGGTGGTGGGGTGGTGGGGAGAGGGGGAACATAGTGACTGGAAGTGGCTGAGGGGGTGGGGGTCACGGGACACAGTAACCGGTATCTTCCTCCGGGGGCTGAGGGGCACAGTTACTGGAAGTTTCCTTGGTGGGGGAGGAGGGGTGGGAGAGGGTGTGCTGCCATCAGGGGCGCAGCACTTCTGTTAAGTGGAGGGATCAGTGCCTGGAATCATTCGCAGGTGGGGAAAGGCACAGTGATCAGCAGCTTCTGGGAGGTGGGTGGGGCAGGGGGCATTGGAAGTGGACGTTTCCTCTGAGGGCTAAGGGGCACAAAGACGAGAATCCTCTGCAGAGAGAGGGGGAAGGAACAGGAGGTTGGAGGACAGTGACCAGAAACTTCTGCCAGTAGAAGGGGTTCAGTGCCTGGAATCTTCTGGAGGAATGGGCACAGTGACCAGAAGCTTCCGCAGAGGAGTGAAGGGCACAGTGACTGGAAGTGGCTGGGTGGGAGGGGGAGATGTGGGCACAGTGGGTGTTGGGGGGGGGGGCGGGGAGCGAAGTTAGAACAATGACCCGGAACCTTTCGCTGTAGGCAGAGAGAGAGAGAGATTGAAGGCATCCATTAGGAGGAGGGCGACAATGACCGGAAGCTTCCGGGGCGTTGCGGTGGGGAGAGTGACTGAAATCGGCTGGGGTGGCAGAGGGCTCACAATAACCCAAAACTTCCTTTTGAGAGGTAAGGGGAACAGAGACAAGAAGCTTCTGGAAGTGGGGAGGGAGACAGTGACTGGAAGCACTGGGGTGGGGGGTTACGGGAGGTCAGGTAGGTCAGGGGGCACAGTAACTGGAAACTCCCTCTGGTGGCTGTGGGGCACAAAGGCCAGAATCTTCTGCTGAGGTTGGGGTGCACAGTGACCGGATGCTTTGGGGAGGGACACTGTGACTGGCAGCTTTCTCGGGGGATGAGGCACAGTGTCCGGAACGTTCCTTGGTGGGATGGGCACAGTGACCGGAACGTTCCTCGGGGGGAGGGGCACAGTGACCGGAAGCTCCCTCGGGGGTGGGTGGAGCACAGTGACCAGAAGGTTCTGCGGGGTGAGGGGCACAGTGACCGGAAGGTTCCTCGGGGGGATGGGTCAGTGACCGGAAGGTTCCTCGGGGGGAGGGGCAAAGTGACCAGAAGGTTCCTCGGGGGGAGGGGCACAGAGACCGGAAGGTTCCTCGGGGGGATGGGTCAGTGATCGGAAGGTTCCTCAGGGGGAGGGGCAAAGTGACCGGAAGGTTCCTCGGGGGAAGGGGCACAGTGACCGGAAGGTTCCTCGGGGGGATGGGTCAGTGATCGGAAGGTTCCTCAGGGGGAGGGGCAAAGTGACCGGAAGGTTCCTCGGGGGGAGGGGCACAGTGACCGGAAGGTTCCTCAGGGGGAGGGGCACAGTGACCGGAAGGTCCCTCGGGGGGAGGGGCACAGTGACCGGAAGCTCCCACTGAGGGAGGGGCACCGTGACCAGAAGCTCCCACTGGGGGAGGGGCACCGTGACCAGAAGGTTCCTCAGGGGGAGGGGCACAGTGACCGGAAGGTTTCTCGGGGGGAGGGGCACAGTGACTGGAAGGTTCCTCGGGGGGAGGGGCACCGTGACCAGAAGGTTCCTCAGGGGGAGGGGCACCGTGACCAGAAGGTTCCTCAGGGGGAGGGGCACAGTGACAGGAAGGTTCCTCGGTGGGTGGGGCACAGTGACCGGAAGGTTCCTCAGGGGGAGGGGCACAGTGACCGGAAGGTTCCTCGGTGGGTGGGGCACGGTGACCGGAAGGTTCCTCGGGGGGATGGGTCAGTGATCGGCAGGTTCCTCAGGGGGAGGGGCACAGTGACCGGAAGGTTCCTCGGGGGGAGGGGCACCGTGACCAGAAGGTTCCTCAGGGGGAGGGGCACCGTGACCAGAAGGTTCCTCAGGGGGAGGGGCACAGTGACAGGAAGGTTCCTCGGTGGGTGGGGCACAGTGACCGGAAGGTTCCTCAGGGGGAGGGGCACAGTGACCGGAAGGTTCCTCGGTGGGTGGGGCACGGTGACCGGAAGGTTCCACAGAGGGAGGGACACAGTGACCGGAAGGTTTCTGAGGAGGGGGGACACAGTGACCGGACGCTCCCTCAGGGGGAGTGGCACAGTAACTGGAAGCTCCCTCGGGGGGAGGGTCACAGTGACAGGAAGCTCCCTCGGGGGGAAGGTGCACAGTGACCGGAAGGATCCTCGGGAGGAGGGACACAGTGACCGGAAGCCCCCTCAGGTGAGGGGCACTGTGACCGGAAGGTTCCTTGGGGGGAGGGACACAGTAACTGGAAGGTTCACAAAACATAGAAAAATACAGCGCAGTACAGGCTCTTCGGCCTTCGATGTTGCGCCGATCCAAGCCTACCTAACCTACACTAGCCCACTATCCTCCATATGCCTATCCAATGCCCGTTTAAATGCCCATAAAGAGGGAGAGACCACCACTGCTACTGGCAGGGCATTCCATGAACTCACAACCCGCTGAGTAAAGAATCTACCCGTAACATCTGTCCTATACCAACCTCCCCTTAATTTAAAGCTATGTCCCCTAGTAACAGCTGACTCCATTAGCGGTAAAAGGTTCTCACTGTCAACCCTATCTAAACTCCTAATCATCTTGTACACCTCTATCATGTCCCCCCAAACCTTCTTTTCTCCAATGAGAACAGCCCCAAGTGCCTCAGCCTTTCCTCATACGATCTTCCTACCATGCCAGGCAACATCCTGGTAAACCTCCTCTGCACCCGTTCCAGTGCCTCCACATCCTTCCTATAGTATGGCGACCAAAACTGCACACAATACTCCAGATGAGGCCGCACCAGAGTCTTATACAACTGCAACATGACCTCAGGACTCCGGAACTCAATTCCTCTACCGATAAAGCCCAGTACGCCATATGCCTTCTTCACAGCTCTATTTACCTGGGTGGCAACTTTCAGAGATCTGTGTACATGGACACCAAGATCCCTCTGCTCATCCACACTACCAAGTATCCGACCATTAGCCCAGTACCCCATCTTCTTGTTACTCTTACCAAAGTGAATGACTTCACACTTACCTACATTGAACTCCATTTGCCACCCTTCTGCCCAGCTCGGTGGGAGGGGCACAGTCACTAGAAGGTTCCACGGGGGGGGGAGGGGCACAGTGACTGGAAGATTTCTCGAGGGAGGGGCACAGTGACCGGAAGTTCCATCGGGGGATGGGCACAGTGACCGGAAGCTCCCTCGGGGGGAGGGGCACAGCGACCGGAAGCTTCCTCGGGCGGGAAGGGCACAGTGACCGGAAGTTCCATCGGGGGATGGGCACAGTGACCGGAAGCACCCTCGGGGGGGGGGTGGGCATAGTGACCAGAAGGTTTCTCGGGAGGAGGGGCACAGTGACTGGAAGGTTCCTCAGGGGGAGGGGCACAGTGACCGGAAGGTTTCTCAGGGGGAGGGGCACAGTGACCGGAAGGTTCCTCAGAGGGAGGGGCACAGTGACTGGAAGTCCTCTCAGGGAGAGGGGTACAGTGAGCAGAAGCTCCCTCAGGGGGATGGGCACAGTGTCCAGAAGGTTACTCGGGGAGAGGGGCACCGTGAACGGAAGGTTTCTCGGAAGGAGGGCACCGTGACCGGAAGCTCCCTCGGGGGTGGCGCACCGTGAACGGAAGGTTCCTCGGGGGGGGGGCACCGTGACTGGAAGCTCCCTCGGGGGGAGGGGCACAGCGACCAGAAGCTCCCTCAGGGGTGGGGAACAGTGACCGGAAGCTTCCTCAGGCGGGAAGGGCACAGTGACCGGAAGCTCTCTCGGGGGAGGGGCACAGTGACCGGAAGGTTCTTCGTGGGAGGGGCACAGTGACCGGAAGGTTCCTCGATGGGACGGGCACAGTGACCGGAAGCTCCCTCGATGGGAGGGGCACAGTGACCGGATGGTTCCTCGGGGGAGGGGCACAGTGACCGGAAGGTTCCTCGGGGGAGGGGCACAGTGACTGGAAGGTTCCTCGATGGGAGGTGCACAGTGACCGGAAGCCCCCTCGGGGGGGATGGGCACAGTGTCCGGAAGCTCCCTCGGGGTGAGGGGCACAGTGTCTGGAAGCTCCCTCGGGGGGATGGGCACAGTGTCCGGAATCTCCCTCGGGGGTGAGGGGCACAGTGTCCGGAAGGTTCTTCGGGGTGAGGGGCACAGTGTCTGGAAGCTCCCTCGGGGGGATGGGCACAGTGTCTGGAAGCTCCCTCGGGGGGATGGGCACAGTGTCCGGAAGCTCCCTCGGGAGTGAGGGGCACAGTGTCCGGAAGGTTCTTCGGGGGGAAGGGTACAGTGACCGGAAGGTTCCTCAGGGTAGGGGCACAGTGACTGGAAGCCCCCTCAGGGGGATGGGCACAGTGTCCAGAAGCTCCCTCGGGTGAGGGGCACAGTGACCGGAAGCTCCCTCGAGGGAAGGAGCACAGTGTCCGGAAGCTCCCTCGGGGTGAGGGGCACAGTGACCGGAAGCTCCCTCGAGGGAAGGAGCACAGTGTCCGGAAGCTCCCTCGGGGTGAGGGGCACAGTGACCGGAAGCTCCCTCGAGGGAAGGAGCACAGTGTCCGGAAGCTCCCTCGGGGTGAGGGGCACAGTGACCGGAAGCTCCCTCGAGGGAAGGAGCACAGTGTCCGGAAGCTCCCTCGGGGTGAGGGGCACAGTGTCCGGAAGCTCCCTCGAGGGAAGGAGCACAGTGTCCGGAAGCTCCCTCGGGGTGAGGGGCACAGTGTCCGGAAGTTTCTGTGGGGTGGAGTGGGTGGGCGGGGCCAAGGAATCTCCAGAGCAACTGTTGTGCAGACCGGGTGAGGGAGTGTCTGGATTGGTGAGTCAGTGTCACATGACAGTGACTGTCTCCGCCCCCCTCGTCTGATGGGCACAGCTGGAGAGTGTTCGCAAGTGATTGACAGTTAACGGTTTTCTAACAGTCACTGAGAGAGAGAGAGATAAAGTGGGAGAAGGAGAGTGTCTGGTTAGGATTCAAACACTTTATAATTCTCTGTGTTCCTCATTAACATAGCCTTCAGATGTTACAACCAGGGGGGAAAATATTCACCAAAATACATCTCAAAATAATTCTAATGTAATATATCTCAGATTTATTTTAGCTTGTGTAATCTAACTAACTAAAACCAGATAAGGTAAGTTGAATATGAATTCTGGTATTTGTGATGTATGGTGTTAATTGTAAATTTTGGAGCTGTCAGGAGAGGCCAGTGGAACGTGTATATCTGGGGAATCCTGGATGTGCCAGTGTCCACGCTGACCGAATCCCCTCACCGCTCCCGACATCTCTGGAATTTACAGTGGCAGGTGGCAAAAAATATAGAAATAATAAAATAGGACAAATGAATGTGTTGCTCAAGAGCTGGTACAAAAGGGAGAGTTTTAGATTCCTGGATCACTGAGACTGTTTGTTCTTTTGGGGGGGAACATGGGGCATGTACAAATGGGATGGTTTGCACCTGAACCACACTGAAACGTCGATTCTCCTGCTCCTCGGATGCTGCTTGACCTGCTGTGCTTTTCCAGCACCACCCTAATCTAAGCTCTGAAGAAGAGTCAACTAGACTCAGCATTAGCATTGGTTAGATTAGAGCATCTGGTTTCCAGCATCTGCAGTCCCTGTTTTTAACTGAACGTTCACTTTGTCGCTCTCTGTGATGCTGCCTGGCCCACTATGATTTCCAACATTCTTTGTTTTCAGTACAGATTCCGGCATCTGCAGTAATTACTGCAGGTAGGTTTGTTAGTATTGTTGGGAGGAATGTGAACTAGTCTGGCAGAGGGAGGAGACACAGAATGTTGATGAAATAGCAAAACATCATGCTACAGCAAAGGAAGCAAGTCACCGTCCGTTCAGCTATGTTGAGTGTCAAGAGATTAAGGCAAGATGGTCTTTAATGCTAAGAGTGTAATAGATAAGACTGATGGATTGCCATGGATTGATGCATGGAAATGTGATATTCCTGGTATCACAGAAACTTGGTTGAGGGAAGGGCTGGACTGGTAATGCAATGTTCCAGGGTGAAACAGAGGCAATGTAAAAAGAGTAGTAATGTAGCATTATTTAATTAAGAAGTCAATTACTGCAATAAGGAGACCTGTCTCCAAAAACCCAGCATAAAGTACCATAGTATTGTCCCAACATCTTAATACAGTCTTCCAAATGTGGAAAGGGATATGAATCAGATTTTGTATTTGAATACGAAGATTGGTGGTGTAGCAGAAAACATAGGGGACTGTCAAAGAATACAGGAGAATATAGATAGACTGGAGAGTTGGGCAGTGGAATGGCAGATGGGGTTCAATCCAGGCAAATATGAGGCAATGCATTTTGGAAGGTCTAATTCTGGAGGGAAATATACTGTAAATGGAAGAGCCTTAGAAAAAGTTGATGGGCAGAGAGATGTGGGAGTTCAAGTCCATTGTACCCTGAAGGTTGCTGCACAAGTGGATAGAGGTGTCAGTGGGGGAGCACTTTGGGGTCAGTGATCATAATTATATTCATTTTAAAATCGTGATGGAAAAGGATAGACTAGATCTAAAAGCTGAAGTTCTGAATTGGAGAAAGGCCAATTTTGATGGTATTAGGCAAGAACTTTCAAAAGTTGTTTGGAGGCAGATATTCGCAGGTAAAGGACAGCTGGAAAATGGGAAGCCTTCAGAAATGAGATAACAAGAATCCAGAGAAAGTATATTCCTGTCAGGGTGAAAGGGAAGGCTGGTAGGTATAGGGAATGCTGGATGACTAAAGAAATTGAGGGTTTGGTCAAGAAAAAGAAGGAAGTTTATGTCAGGTATAGACAGGATAGATCGAGTGAATCCTTAGAAGAGTATAAAGGAAGTAGGAGTATACTTAAGAGGGAAATCAGGAGGGCAGCAGGGACCTGAGATAGCTTTGGCAAATAGAATTAAGGAGAACCCAAAGGGTTTTTACAAATACATTAAGGACAAAAGGGTAACTCGGGAGAGAATAGGGCCCCTCAAAGATCAGCAAGGCGGCCTTTGTGTGGAGCCACAGAAAATGGGGGAGATACTAAATGAATATTTTGCATCAGTATTTACAGTGGAAAGGATATGGAATATATAGACTGTAGGGAAATAGATGGTGCCACCTTGCAAAATGTCCAGATTACAGAGGAGGAAGTACTGGATGTCTTGAAACGGTTTAAGGTGGATAAATCCCCAGGACCTGATCAGGTGTACCTGAGAACTCCGTGGGAAGCTAGAGAAGCGATTGCTGGCCTGTTGCTGAGGTATTTGTATCATCAATAGTCACAGGTGAGGTGCCGGAAGACTGCAGGTTGGCAAACGCGGTGCCACTGTTTAAGAAGGGCGGTAAAGACAAGCCAGGGAACTAAGGACCGGTGAGCCTGATCTCAGTGTTGGGCAAGTTGTTGGAGGGAATCCTGAGGGACAGGATGTACATGTATTTGGAAAGGCAAGGACTGATTTGGGATAGTCAACATGGCTTTGTGCGTGGGAAATCATGTCTCACAAACTTGATTGAGTTTTTTGAAGAAGTAACAAAGAAAATTGATGAGGGCAGAGCAGTAGATGTGATCTATATGGACTTCAGTAAGGCGTTTGACAAGGTTCCCCATGGGACACTGATCAGCAAGGTTAGATCTCATGGAATAAAGGGAGAACTATCTATTTGGATACAGAACTGGCTCAAAGGTAGAAGACAGAGGGTGGTGGTGCGGGGTTGTCTTTCAGATTGGAGGCCTGTGACCAGTGGAATTAAGTTTCAGGAATGATGCGAGAGGACCCTGAAATTAATTAAGGGGAATTGGAGAGTCAGAGTTCAAAGACCACACATTAGGGAAATATTCAAAAGTGGATGACCTGTCTAGACAGCATTTAAAAGTAGCGCAGCATGTAATGAAACAGGAGTAAAGAGGAAGAAGGAGGCTTACATAAGGTTGAGGAAACAGGGTTCAGACAGAGCAGTGGAGGGATACAGGATAGCCAGGAGGGAGCTGAAGAAAGGGATTAGGAGAGCTAAGAGAGGGCATGAAAAATCCTTGGCGGATAGGATCAAGGATAACCTCAAGGCATTTTATGCGTATGTGAGAAACATGAGAATGACGAGAACGAGGGTAGGTCCGATCAAGGACAGTAGTGGGAGATTGTGTATTGAGTCGGAAGAGATAGGAGAGGTCTTGAACGAGTACTTTTCTTCAGTATTTACGAACGAGAGGGACTGTATTGTTGAAGAGGAGAGTGTGAAACGGACTGGTAAGCTAGAAGAGATACTTGTTAGGAAGGAAGATGTGTTGGACATTTTGAACAACTTGAGGATAGACATGTCCCCCGGGCCTGACGGGGTATATCCTAGGATTATGTGGGAAGCAAGAGAGGAAATTGCAGTACTGTTGGCAATGATCTTTTCGTCTTCACTGTCAACGGGGGTGGTACCAGGGGACTGGAGAGTAGCGAATGTTGTGCCCCTGTTCAAAAAAGGGAATAGGGATAACCCCGGGAATTACAGGCCAGTTAGTCTTACTTCTGTGGTAGGCAAAGTAATGGAAAGGGTACTGAGGGATAGGATTTATGAGTATCTGGAAAGACACTGCTTGATTAGGGACAGCCAGCACAGATTTGTGAAGGGTAGGTCTTGCCTTACAAGTCTTATTGAATTCTTTGAGGAGGTGACCAAGCATGTGGATGAGGGTAGAGCAGTGGATGTAGTGTACATGGATTTTAGTAAGGCATTTGATAAGGTTCCCCATGGTAGGCTTATGCGGAAAGTCAGGAGGCATGGGATAGAGGGAAACTTGGCCAACTGGATTGAAAACTGGCTAACTGGTCGAAGTCAGAGAGTGGTGGTAGATGGTAAATATTCAGCCTGAAGCCCAGTTACAAGTGGAGTTCCGCAGGGATCAGTTCTGGGTCCTCTGCTGTTTGTAATTTTTATAAATGACTTGGATGAGGGAGTCGAAGGGTGGGTCAGTAAATTTGCAGATGATACGAAGATTGGTGGAGTTGTGGACAGTGAGGAGGGCTGTTGTCGGCTGCAAAGGGACTTAGATATGATGCAGAGCTGGGCTGAGGAGTGGCAGATGGAGTTCAACCCTGCCAAGTGTGAGGTTGTCCATTTTGGAAGAACAAATAAGAATGCGGAATACAGGGTTAACGGTAGGGTTCTTAGTCAGGTGGAGGAACAGAGGGATCTTGGGGTCTATGTACATAGATCTTTGAAAGTTGCCACTCAGGTAGATAAAGCTTGTAAGAAGGCCTATGGTGTATTAGCGTTCATTAGCAGAGGGATTGAATTCAAGAGTCGTGAAGTTGCAGCTGTACAGGACTTTGGTTAGGCCACATTTGGAGTACTGTGTGCAGTTCTGGTCGCCTCACTTTAGGAAAGATGTGGAAGCTTTGGAGAGGGTGCAGAGAAGATTTACCAGGATGTTGCCTGGAATGGAGAATAGGTCGTACGAGGATAGGTTGAGAGTTCTCGGCCTTTTCTCGTTGGAACGGCGAAGGATGAGGGGTGACTTGATAGAGGTTTATAAGATGATCAGAGAAATAGATAGAGTAGACAGTCAGAAACTTTTTCCCCGGGTACAACAGAATATTACAAGGGGACATAAATTTAAGGTGAAGGGTGGAAGGTATAGGGGAGATGTCAGGGGTGGGTTCTTTACCCAGAGAGTGGTGGGGGCATGGAATGCGCTGCCCGTGGGAGTGGTAGAGTCAGAATCATTGACGACCTTTAAGCGGCAATTGGATAGGTACATGGACGGGTGCTTAATCTAGGATAGATGTTCGGCACAAGATCGTGGGCCGAAGGGCCTGTTCTGTGCTGTATTGTTCTATGTTCTATGTTCTATGTTCTATGAAGGAGACAAGAAATTAAAAATTTGCAAGAGGAGATAGTGTTAGTGTTACTTCCAGTGGAAGGTGAACCTTTTAAAAGCAAGGTTTTGTGGACCGTATCAAATTGAAAGGCAGTTAAGTGAGGTGAATTATTTGCTAAGAATGCCCAGATAGAAAGAAATCTCACAGACTGTGCCATGTGAATATGCTCAAAAGGTATTTTGACAGGGAAGGAAAGCTAAAGGAGAATGTGTTACTGGTACAACACAAAGTGAAGAACAAATTTCAGATGATTCTGAACTTGACATTCCTCAAATTAAGGTGGTACAGTTGCATACAGTTCTGGACACATTATAGGAAGGATGTGGAAGCATTGGAAAGGGTGTGGGAATGGAGGCTGTTTGCATTAGAGAGCAGAAGGTTGAGAGGTGAGTTAATTGAGACATATAAGATAATCAGAGGATTAGATAGGGTGGACAGGGAGAGCCAATTTTCTCAGATGGTGATGGGAAGTAGAAGGGGACATAACTTTAAATTGAGGGGTGATTGATATAGGACAGATGTCAGAGGTAGTTTCTTTGCCCAGAGTGTAGGATGAGCATGGAATGCACTGCCTGCAACAGTAGTAGACTTTTCAAATTTAAGAGCATTTAAATTGGTCATTGGATAAACATATGGATGAAAATGAGATAGCATAGGTTAGATGGGCTTCAGATTGGATTCACAGGTTGGCACAATATCACAGGTCAAAGGGCCTGTACTGCACTGTAATGTGCTATTAAACTCGACAAAGAGGAAGTTCTCAAAACTGGGATAAATTATGAATTATCTTCCAGAGGAAAATCAAAATAACCTGAAAGAATTATTACACTATCACATGTGGAAATATGTGGGAATAAACTAGGAAATCTAAGTATGCATAATGCAGATATTGGAAATGCTGTTCTAATCAAGCAATATCCATATGAACTTAACAATAATGTTGGTGCAGTATCAAAAAGAGATTGAATACATACTCAAAGACAACTTAATCACAGGGAGCTACAGCAAATAGAGTTACCCATAGTAATCATGCAAAACCCAGATGGTACTCAATGATTTGAGTGGCATGGTGACTCAGTGGTTAGTACTGCTGCCTCACAGCACCAGAGACCTGGGTTTTATTTCAGCCTCAGACAAATGTCTGTGTAGAGTTTGCACATGCTACCTGTGTCTACATGGGTTTCCTCCCATAATCCTAAGGGTCAGGTGGATTGGCCATGCCAAATTTTCCAGTGTTCAGGGATGTGTAGGCTATGTGCATTAGTCAGGGGTAAACATAGGATAATAGGGTAGGGGAATGGGCCTGGCCGGGTTACTCTTCGGAGAGTCAGTTTGGACTTGTTGGGCCAAAGGGCCTGTTTCCACACTGTAGAGATTATATGATGTGTGGCATATCGCAAAGTCAATTCAGAGAACAAAGAACCAAGAAAATTTATAGCTCAGGAACAGGCCCTTTGGCCCTCCAAGTCTGAGCTGATCCAAATCCACTGTCGAAACCTGTCGCCCAATTCCTAAGCATCTGTATCCCTCTGCTCCCCACCTACTCATGCATCTGTCCAGATGCACCTTAAATGAATTTACTGTGCCTGCCTCTACTACCTCTGCTGGCAATGCGTTCCAGGCACTGCACTCTCTCCAAGGCTTCCATGTTCTTTTGATAATGTGGCGACCAGAACTATACACAGTATTGTAAATGCGGCTGAACTAATGTCTTGTACAATTTTAAAATGACCTGCCAGCTCTTATACTTAACCATCTGCCCTGCTTTATTTCCCAAGAGTAGGTCAAGTATTGCACCTTCTCTAGTAGGTAAATCCACATACTGAATCAGAAAATTGTCGCGTATGCACTTAAGAAATTCCTTTCCATCTAAACCTTTAACACTATGGCAGTCCCAGTCGAAGTTTGGAAAGTTAAAACCCCAGACCATAACTACCCTATTATTCTTACAGATAGGAGAAAGTGAGGTCTGCAGATGCTGGAGATCAGAGCTGAAAATGTGTTGCTGGAAAAGCGCAGCAAGTCAGGCAGCATCCAAGGAACAGGAAATTCGACGTTTCGGGCATAAGCCCTTCATCAGGAATGAGGAAAGTGCATCCAGCAGGCTAAGATAAAAGGTAGGGAGGAGGGACTTGGGGGAGGGGGCGATGGAGATGTGATAGGTGGAAGGAGGTCAAGGTGAGGGTGATAGGCCGGAGTGGGGTGGGGGCGGAGAGGTCAGGAAGAAGATTGCAGGTTAGGAGGGCGGTGCTGAGTTCGAGGGAATCGACTGAGACAGGGTGGGGGGAGGGGAAATGAGGAAACTGGAGAAATCTGAGTTCATCCCTTGTGTTTGGAGGGTTCCCAGGCGGAAGATGAGGCGCTCTTCCTCCAACCGTCTTGTTGTTATGTTCTGCCGGTGGAGCAGTCCAAGGACCTGCATGTCCTCGGTGGAGTGGGAGGGAGAGTTAAAGTGTTGAGCCACGGGGTGGTTGGGTTGGTTGGTCTGGGTGCCCCAGAGGTGTTCTCTGAAGCGTTCCACAAGTAGGCGGCCTGTCTTTCCAATATAGAGGAGGCCACATCGGGTGCAGCAGATGCAATAGATGATGTGTGAGGAGGTGCAGGTGAATTTGTGGAGGATATGGAAGGATCCCTTGGGGTCTTGGAGAGAAGTAAGGGAGGAGGTGTGGGCGCAAGTTTTGCATTTCTCACGGTTGCAGGGGAAGGTGCCGGGATTGGAGGTTGGGTTGGTGGGGGATGTGGACCTGACAAGGGAGTCACGGAGCGAGTGGTCTTTTCGGAACGCTGATAGTGGAGGGGAGGGAAATATATCCCTGGTGATGGGTCCGTTTGGAGGTGGCGGAAATGATGGCGGATGATACGCTGTATATGGAGGTTGTTGGGGTGGTAGGTGAGAACCAGTGGGGTTCTGTCTTGGTGGCGGTTGGAGGAGCGGGACTCAAGGGCGGAGGAGCGGGGAGTGGAGGAGATGCGATTGAGGGCATCGTTGATCACGTCTGGGGGGAATCTGCGGTCCTTGAAGAAGGAGGCCATCTGGGCTGTACGGTATTGGAACTGGTCCTCCTGGGAGCAGATGCGGCGGAGACGAAGGAATTGGGAATATGGGATGGCGTTTTCACGTCTGGGTTGAATCTGCAGTCCTTGAAGCACGTCTGGGTGGAATCTGTGGTGAATCTTACAGATTCTTACAGGGGAATCTTACAGATTGCTGAGATCTTACAAGTTTGTTTCTCAATTTCCCTCTGACTATTTGGGGGTCTATAATAAGGTGATCATCCCTTTCTTATTTCTCAGTTCCACCCAAATCACTTCCCTGGATGTTTTTCCAGGAATATCCTCCCTCAGCACAGCTGTAATGCTATCCCTTATCAAAAACGCCACTCCCCCTCCTCTCTTGTCTCCCTTTCTATGCTTCCTGTAGCATTTGTAGCGTGGAACATTAAGCTGCCAGTCCTGCCCATCCCTGAGCCATGTTTCTGTAATTGCTATGATATCCCAGTCCCATGTTCCTAACCGTGCCCTGGATTCATCTGCCTTCCCTGTTAGGCCCCTTACATTGAAATAAATGCAGTTTAATTTATTAGTCCTACCTTGTCCCTGCCTGCCCTGACTGTTTGACTCACTTCTGTTCTCAACTGTACCAGTCTCAGATCGATCTCTTTCCTCACTATCTCCCTGGTCCCACCCCCTCTCCACCTTACTAATTTAAATCCTCCCAAGCAGTCCTAGCAAATTTCCCAGAGTAAAAAGTGAGGTCTGCAGATGCTGGAGATCAGAGCTGAAAATGTGTTGCTGGTTAAAGCACAGCAGGTCAGTTAGCATCCAAGGAATAGGAAATTCGACGTTTCGGGCCAGAGCCCTTCATCAGGAATGAGGAGAGGGTGCCAGGCAGGCTCAGATAAAAGGTAAGGGGGAGGGGACTTGGGGGAGGTGCGATGGAGATGTGATAGGTGGAAGGAGGTCAAGGTGAGGGTGATAGGCCGGAGAGGGGCTGGGGGCGGAGAGGTCAGGAAGAGGATTGCAGGTTAGGAGGGCAGTGCTGAGTCCAAGGGGATCGACTGAGACAAGGTGGGGGGAGGGGAAATGAGGAAACTGGAGAAATCCGAGTTCATCCCTTGTGGCTGGAGGGTTCCCAGGCAGAAGATGAGGCGCTCTTCCTCCAACCGTTGTGTTGTTATGTTCTGGCGATGGAGGAGTCCAAGGACCTGCATGTCTTCGGTGGAGTGGGAGGGAGAGTTAAAGTGTTGAGCCACTGGGTGGTTGGGTTGGTTGGTTCGGGCGTCCCAGAGGTGTTCCCTGAAGCGTTCTGCAAGTAGGCGGCCCGTCTCCCCAATATAGAGGAGGGCACATCGGGTGCAATGGATGCAATAGATGATGTGTGTGGAGGTACAGGTGAATTTGTGGTGGATATGGAAGGATCCCTTGGGGCCTTGGAGAGAAGTAAGGGTGGAGGTGTGGGTGCAAGTTTTGCATTTCCTGCAGTTGCAGGGGAAGGTGCCAGGAGTGGAGGTTGGGTTGGTGGGGGGTGTGGACCTGACGAGGGAGTCACGAAGGGAGTGGTCTTTGCGGAATGCTGATAGGGGAGGGGAGGGAAATATATCCTTGGTGATGGGGTCCGTTTGGAGTTGGCGGAAATGACGGCGGATGATACGCTGTATACGGAGGTTGGTGGGGTAGTAGGTGAGAACCAGTGGGGTTCTGGCTTGGTGGCGGTTGGAGGGGCGGGGCTCAAGGGCGGAGGAGCGGGAAGTGGAGGAGATGCGGTGGAGGGCATCGTCGATCACGTCTGGGGGAATCTGCGGTCCTTGAAGAAGGAGGCCATCTGGGCTGTACGGTATTGGAACTGGTCCTCCTGGGAGCAGATGCGGCGGAGATGAAGGAATTGGGAATATGGGATGGAGTTTTTACAGGGGGCAGGGTGGGAGGAGGTGTAGTCCAGGTAGCTGTGGGAGTCAGTCGGTTTATAGAAGATGTCTGTGTTGAGTCGGTCGCCCGAGATAGTTATGGAAAGGTCTAGGAAGGGGAGGGAGGAGTCTGAGACAGTCCAGGTGAATTTGAGGTCGGGGTAGAAGGTGTTGGTAAAGTTGATGAACTGTTCAACCTCCTCGTGGGAGCACGAGGCAGCGCCGATACAGTCATCGATGTAGCGGAGGAAAAGGTGGGGGGTGGTGCCAGTGTAGTTGCGGAAGATGGACTGTTCCACATATCCTACGAAGAGACAGGCATAGCTGGGGCCCATGCGGGTGCCCATGGCAACTTCTTTAGTTTGGAGGAAGTGGGAGGATTGGAAAGAGAAGTTATTCAGGGTGAGGACCAGTTCAGTCAGTCGAAGGAGGGTGTCAGTGGAAGGGTACTGGTTGGTGCGGCGGGAAAGGAAGAAGCGGAGGGCTTTGAGGCCTTCGTGATGGGGGATGGAGGTGTACAGGGACTGGATGTCCATCGTGAAAATAAGGCGTTGGGGACCGGGGAAGCGAAAATCCTGGAGGAGGTGGAGGGCGTGGATGGTGTCCCGAACGTAGGTGGGGAGTTCTTGGACTAAAGGGGACAGAACTGTGTCGAGGTACGCGGAGCTGAGTTCGGTGGGGCAGGAGCAGGCTGAGACAATGGGTCGGCCGGGGCAGTCAGGTTTGTGGATTTTGGGCAGGAGGTAGAAACGGGCGGTGCAGGGTTGTGGGACTATGAGGTTGGAGGCGGTGGATGGGAGATCCCCTGAGGTGATGAGGTTATGGATGGTCTGGGAGATGATGGTTTGGTGGTGGGAGGTGGAGTCATGGTCAAGGGGGCAGTAGGAGGAGGTGTCCGCGAGCTGGCGTTTGGCCTCAGCGGTATAAAGGTAGGTGCGCCAAACTACCACCGCGCCTCCCTTGTCTGCGGGTTTGATGGTGAGGTTGGGATTGGAGCGGAGGGAGTGGAGGGCTGCACGTTCCGAGGGTGAGAGGTTGGAGTGGGTGAGAGGGGTGGACAGGTTGAGTCGGTTAATGTTGCGGTGGCAGTTGGTTATAAAGAGATCGAGGGCGGGTAAGAGGCCAGGATGGGGTGCGTTGGAGGCGGGAGAAGGGGTCGTCAGAGGGTGGGCAAGAGTCTTGGTTGTGAAAGTAGGCAGGGAGGCGAAGGCGGCGGAAGAATTGTTCAATATCTCGCCGCGTGTTAAACTCGAACATATACGTACTTTGAATGGGACCTGAGTAGACCTGCTTCTTGGAGGAAGTGTCGCCTCTTAGCTCCATCAGTGAGGGCAAGCTCCTGATTGCACTCTTGAGAGGTGGGACTATGGCAATACACAGAAGAGTTCAGCATCGATGAGGAAGTTGAGGGACTTGGATCACATCTTTGACTTGGTTGACATCTGGTGAAATCTCTATCCCTATTCCATTACCTTCCTCTTTCTGAGGCCTGGGTTTGTTGCATCTGGAATTGACCGCCTTTACATTTCCAGTGGGTACAGCAGCTTTTGTTCCAAAAGCCTCCATATGTCAGGTACCCGTTCTCTGATCACAGCCAGTGCCAGGGCATGGTCAGTGTACTGGCACCTTAACAACTTGCGGCTGGATGATGAGTGGTTCCAGGACTCATTTTGTCACTTCTGGACTGGCTAGAGGAGGAGGCTGTGGTAAGATATGGGTAAGACTCATGTTCATGTCCTCTGTCAGGAGTACACATGGGGTGAAACAAAGAACAAAGAAAATTTACAGCCCAGGAACAGGCTCTTCGGCCCTCCAAGCCTGAGCCGATCCAAATCCAGTGTCTAAACCTTTCGCCCAATTCCTAAGCATTCTTTGTGGTATCCTTAAATACAGATGAAGTACCAGAGAACTGGAGGTTGCTCATGTGTCCCCCTGTACAAGGGTAGGAGGGATATTCCAGGTAACTACAGACCAGTGAGCCTGACGTCGGTGGTGGGAATGTTGCTGGAGAAGGTGCTGAGGGATAAGATCTATTTGTATTTAGAAAAGAACGGGCTTATCAGCAACATGGTTTTGTGCGGGGGAGATCGTGCCTTACCAACTTAATAGAGTTCTTTGAGGAAGTGACCTTGAGGAAGCACCTACCAAATTTTGACATAATTGGCTTTGGCCCTGTTTAGTAGTCTTCCCTTAGGACCACTCCCATCTTTGTCTACGAGTATTCTAAAACTTGCAGAATTGTGGTCACTGTTCCCAAAGAAATCCCCTACCCCATTTTCTACCACCTGGCTCATTCCCCAGTCCCAGGTCCAATATGGGCCCCTTCCCTAGTTGCTCTAATGACATACTGCTCTAGAAAACTTTCCTGGACACTTCTTACAAATTCTACTCCATAATCTGTTTACCTATTTTTCTTCTACCTGACGCTCACTGTTGGGAGGCCTGTAATACAGCCCCAACAATGTAACTGCACCCTTCTTATTTCTCAGCTCCACCTATAATGCTTCAGTACTCAAGCCCTCCATAGTGTCCTCCTTTAGCACAGCCGTGATATAATTCTTGATCAGCACTGCAAATCCTTCCCTTGCCTTTTACTCCCCTCCCTGTCCTATCTGAAGCATCTATATTCTAGAACATTTCGTTGCCAATCATTCCCTTCCTTCAACCAACTCTCAATGATTACAATAACATCATACTCCCAGGCACCAATCCAAGCTCTAAGTTCATCTGCCTTAGCCACTATACTCCTTGCATTAAAGTATATGCACTCAAACTACTTTTGCATTTATCTGCTCTCTACCTACTCTTTCCTTTTGTAATGCTAACTTCAAGAATCTTACAGTCTCTAGTTTCTACCTCGCTGTCTACTTGTCTTCTCTTCTGGTTCCCAGCTCCCTGTCATATTAGTTTAAAACCTCCCCAACAGCAGTAGCAAAAACTCCCCCAAGAACATTAGTTCTCGCCTGGTTCAGGTGTAGACCATCCAATTTGTAATAGTCCCACCTTCCTCCGAACTGGTCCCAATGTCACACAAACTTGAACCCCTCCCTCCTACACCATCCCTCAAGCCACGTTTCAACCTACTTATTCTTTCGTTTCTGAAAAATGTGTTGCTGGAAAAGCGCAGCAGGTCAGGCAGCATCCAAGAAACAGGAGAATCGACGTTTTGGGCATAAGCCCTTCTTCAGGAATGAGGAGGGTGTGCCAAGCAGGCTGAGATAAAAGGTCGGGAGGAGGGACGTGGGGGAGGGGCGTTGGGAATGCGATAGGTGGAAGGAGGTTAAGGTGAGGGTGATAGGCCGGAGAGGGAGTGGGGACGGAGAGGTCGGGCAGAAGATTGCAGGTCAAGAAGGCAGTGCTGAGTCCGAGGTTTGGGACTAAGTTAAGGTGTGGGGAGGGGAAATGAAGAAGCTGGAGAAATCTGCATTCATCCCGTGTGGTTGGAGGGTTCCAGGCGTCGTGTTGCCATGGTCTGGCAATGGAGGAGGCCAAGGACCTGCATGTCCTTGGCAGAGTGGGAGGGGGAGTTAGTGTTCAGCCACGGGGCGGTCTACCCTGGCTAGCAAATGGCACTGGTAGTAATCCCAAGATCACTACCTTTTGAGGTCTTCCTCTTTTAACTTCTCTCCTAGCTCCCTGAATTCTGCTTTCGGGACCTCATCTCATGTTTTTTTTAATTATATCATTGCCTATATGCACCACAACAACTGGCTGCTCGCCCTTCCTTTTCAGAGTGGTCCACAGGTGATCGGTGACATTGAGTTGAGGAAGTGGCAAAAATCCAGGATTGAGGGGTTGGAGAAGGAGGTACTTGACATGGGACCATGTCTTGGTCAGGCCAACGTAGACCTCACCCTGCAGATGCATACAAATAAAAGAAGGCCATCTCCGGGATCTGCATGTTATTGGGTCCCAGGGTGTGAACTTGCAATTGTGGGCCCAGTTCCTTTGACTACAGCTCCCCCTTCTACTTACTGGGGTAAAAGCACGCAGTCTGCGAGCAGCTCCTTGTGCTGTGAGCTGACAATGGATCCCTTGTCTTATGTCTGGAGGCCATCAGAACCCAAGTGAGGGACTATTATAGGGCACTCTTCTCTCCGGGTCTGTCTGGTGAGGAAGCTCTCAAAGTTATGTGGGAGGACCTGACGCAGGTCAGCCCCAAGGATACTGAGAGGCTTGAAACCCCTCTGAGCTTGGAGGAGCTCAACAGTGCCCTCGCTGGTCTTTCCATGGTGTTCTTCAGGGACGTCAGGGGAGATCTGTGTGGATCCTGGAGGAATATATTGTGACCAGAGGGATGTCCCTTTCTTGGTGCAGGGCCATCATCACTCTATTGCCTAAGAAGGGGGATCTCTGTTTGTTCAAGAATTGGTGTCTGGTCTCCCTCCTCAGCATGGCTTTTTGACTCCCTTTGGCCCTGTGCTGTACTGCATGATTCACCAAGACTAGTCCTATTCTGTTCTGGACTGGAGCATCCACAACATCTACCTTGTCCAGCATATGATCCGTTATTCCCAGAGAGCTGGCCTGTTGAGCACCTTTCTCTCCCTTGATCAGGAAAGGTGTTCAACAGGGTGGAAAGTGAATATCTGCTCAGAATTCTGTGAATATTTGGGCCCAGGATGTACTTTGTCCCCTGAATCTGCAGAATTTAAAAATGCGTTGTTGGAAAAGCGCAACAGGTCAGGCAGCATCAAAGGAGCAGGAAAATCGACGTTTCGGGCATAAGCCCTTCTTCAGACGAAGGACTTATGTTCAAAACGTTGATTCTCCTGCTCCTTTGATACTGCCTGACCTGCTGCACTTTTCCAGCAATACATTTTTAAGCTCTGATCTCAATCATCTGCATTCCTCACTTTCTCCTAGTTGAATCTGTGGAGTGCCTAGTGAAGGTTAATGGGTCCCTGACAGAGCCCATACACCCTGGGAGAGGAGTGCGTCAGGGCTTCCCCCTGTCTGACCAGCTTTACTCTGTGTGGAGCCATTGCTGCGCCTCTTAGTGTCATAGAGATGTACAGCATGGAAACAGACCCTTCGGTCCAACCCGTCCATGCCGACCAGATATCTCAACCCAATCTCGTCCCACCTAAAGTGGATGTGGGGTTTGACTCTGCGCGTGCTGGGGCTGGAGATGGTTCTTTCAACATACACCATCAGCTGTGTTCCTCATGGTCTCAGACCTAGCTGACCTGTGGATGATGCACAAGTGCCAGGAGGTCCACTCTGTGGCACCCTCCTCAAGGATCAACAATTGTTTGGGACTAGGAGAAAGTGAGGACTATAGATGCTGGAGATCAGAGCTGAAAATGTGTTGCTGGAAAAGCACAGCAGGCCCGGGAGCATCCAAGGAACAGGAGAATCGACATTTTGGGCATGAGCCCTTCAGGAATGAGGAGAGTGTGCCAAGCAAGCTAAGATAAAAGGTAGGGAAGGGCATTGGAAATGCGATAGGTGGAAGGAGGTTAAGGTGAAGGTGATAGGCTGGGGTGGGGGCGGAGAGGTCAAGAAGAAGATTGCAGGTTAGGAAGGTGGTGCTGAGTTTGAGGGTTGGGATTGAGACAAGGTGGGGGGAGGGGAAATGTGGAAGCTGGAAAAATCTGAGTTCATCCCTTGTGGTTGGAGGGTTCCTAGGCAGAAGATGAGGCGCTCTTCCTCTAGCCATCGTGTTGTTATGGTCTGGCGATGGAGGAGTCCAAGGACCTGCATGTCCTTGGTGGAGTGGGAGGGGGAGTGGAAATGTTGAGTCACGGGTGGTTGGGTTGGTTGGTCCGGGTATCCCAGAGGTGTTCTCTGAAACGTTCCGCAAGTAGGCGGCCTGTCTCCCAACATAGAGGAGGCCATATCGGGTGCAGCGGATGTAGTAAATGATGTGTGTGGAGGTGCAGGTGAATTTGAGGTGGATATGGAAGGATTCGTTGGGGCCTTGGAGGGAAGTAAGGGGGGAGGTGTGGGCGCACGTTTTGCATTTCTTGTGGTTGCAGGGGAAAGTGACGGGAGTGGAGGTTGGGTTGGTGGGGGGGTGTGGACCTGACAAGGGAGTCACGGAGGGAGTGGTCTTTTCGGAATGCTGATAGGGGAGGGAAATATATCCTTGGTGGTGGGGTCCATTTGGAGCTGGTGCAAATGATGACGGATGATACGCTGTATATGGAGGTTGGTGGGGCGGTAGGTGAGGACCAGTGGGGTTCTGTCCTGGTGACGATTGGCGGGGCGGGGCTCAAGGGCAGTGGAGCGGGAAGTGGAGAAGATGCAGTGGAGACTTCAGGCTGGTCCATGTCAGATGGACCATTTGTCAGAGGGATTCTGGTGCTTCACATGAGTACCACTCACTTCCTCTACCCAAGAGTCCATCTTTGCCCTGCTGAAGAATTGGCACAAATTGGAAAGCAAGGTGACCGCTCCCCCAACACACTGTACAGGACTGCTCCAAATGTTGTCCTACAGGCTGGTCATAAACCAGCTGGTGGCCATCATTTTGTGGTACCAACTGGTTACTTTGGTCCCTCCCCGCTTTGTCACTGCCAGATGGGAAAAGCTTGTTGAGTTTTTCTGGGTCAAGGGGTAACATTGGGTCATTGCTGTAGTTTGGAGTCTCCAGCTTGAGGAGGGTGGTCAGGCATTGGTGTGCCTTTGCATCAGGTAGTACCTTTCCACTTTCAGACCTGGCAGCGAGAGCTTTACTGTGAGCCGCCTCCAAGATGGTGCACCCTGATGACCTATTTGTTCTGTTATGACATGCAGTTCCTGTTTGTAGAGTGGAATAGTGGTGCTGGAAAAAAAAGCACAGCAGTTCAGGCAGCATCCGAGGAGCAGTAAACTAGACGTTTCTGGCAAACGCCCTTCATTAGGAATACAGGCAGAGAGCCTGAAGGGTGGAGAAATAAGTGAGAGGAGGGTGGGGGTGGGGAGAAACTAGCATAGAGTACAGTAGGTGAATGGTGGTGGGGATGAAGGTGATCGGTCAGGGAGGAGGGTGGAGTGGATAGGCGATGAAGGAGGCCCAGTACCTCCATGTCCTCGGCAGAGTGGGAGGGGGAGTTGAAATGTTGGGCCACAGGGCTTTGGAGTGTGTCCCAAAGATGTTCCCTAAAGTGCTCTGCTAGCAGGCGTCCAGTCTCCCCAATGTAGCGGAGACTGCATCGGGAGCAACGGATACAATAGATGATATTGGTGGATGTGCAGATAAAACTTTGATGGATGTGGAAGGCTCCTTTTAGGGCCTTGGATGGAGGTGAGGGAGGAGGTGTGGGCACAGGTTTTGTAATTCCTGCCTGGCAGGGAAAGGTGCCAGGACGGGAGGGTGGGTTGTTGGAAGAAGACCCGAGGCTGGGTCCACACCCCCCAAGTATGCTGACTTTTAGCTGGACCTGATCACTGTTTTAGCTGTGGTCAACTCATGCCAGAGCTGTCTCTCAAAGGGAGTCATGATTTGGAGACAACGGATGAATGGGCACCGCACAACAATCAACAGACAGGAGAGTTCCCTCCCAGTTGGGGAACACTTCAGTGGTCCAGGACATTCAGCCTCGGACCTTCGGGTGACCATCCTCCAAGGTGGCCTTCGGGACGGGCAGCAGAGGAAAGTGGCCAAGCAGAGGCTGATAGCTAAGTTCGATACCCATAGGGCGGGCCTCAACCAGGACTTGGGTTCATGTTCCATTACAAGTGATCACTATTGCACTACACACACACTCTCACATACACACGGACATAGGTACATACAGACGCACACACAGACACCCACACACACCCTTATAGACACACATACACCCACACTCTCACATGCATCCCCTCATGACACTCTGCACTCACTATATATATATATATATATATATATATATATATACACACACACTTTCTCACACTCACAACCCCCCACCCCAGACAGAGACAAAGACCCACATGCACACATATATTTTGTGGGGTGAATTTGTACTTGCAGAGTTACATTGCACTTTGCGTACTGCATACATTCATGTAGAACTCTGAGCTCAAAAACTCCATGAATTTATGTAAAACTCTGTTATCTCACTTTTTAGATTAGAATCAATCTAAATATCAGGTCATAGACAGAGAACACAGGGGGCCAACACCTTCAACATATTGTCTAGCTATCACCATTGTTAACAGCTAACCTGAGAATGCAACTCCTAAAAAAAAGGTTTGTGATTTACACATGAAAGAAGTGAAGCTATCACTGTATTCTAACAGATGAAAGGCTTAACAGACAATCAATTTTTCAATGTATAATTTCAGTTACATCACATTGCAAATTTTTGCTGTAAATTCTGTGTTATGATCGAGCCCTTCGCTATCACCTGGTAGATGAGGCACTTGCCCCCCACCCCTTACCCCCCTCCCCCTCCCCCTCCCTCCAACACCAACCCCACCTTCATCTACCTGTTGCATTCTCAGCTACCTTCCCTCTAACTCCACACCTCTCCTATTTAACTCTCAGCCCCCCGGCCCACAAGCTTCATTCCTGGTGAACTGTGCCTCTGCCATGAAAACACTCAACACCAGAGCCCCCAAGAATCTGTTCTCAGCCCCTGATTGTAGTCCCTGTACAACCACGACTGTGTCACCAAATTCAAATGAATGTCATGCTACAAGTTTGCTAACGATACCACCATAGGATAGATGTCAAACAACAATGAGTCAGAATATAGAAAGGAGGTAGAGGGCTTGATGACATGGTGCAATGAGAACAACCTCTCTCTCAATGTCGGCAAAGCAAAGGAAGTGATCATTTTCTTCAGTTAGATAGGAGGGGAATATGCCCCCATCTACATCAATGGAATTGAGGGTGGAGAAGGTCAAGCTCCTCGGAGTGACAATAGCTGACAAACCTATCCTGGACTTGCCATGTGGACAAGAAGGCAGCACAATAATGCTGCTTCTTCCTCAGGCAGCTCAGGATATTAGGCATGTCCATATGGACCCTCACCAACTTCTACAGATGTACCATTGAGAGCAGACTGTCCAGGTGTATAACAGCCTGGTATGGTAACTGCTCTGCCCAGGACTGTGAGAAACTACAGAAGGTTGTGTGCACAGCCCAGACCAACAAGGAATTCATCCTCCCATCCATGGACACCATTTACATGGCTCGTTGCCACAGAAAGCTGGCTACTATCAAAGAGAATCTGGTAATGATTTCCTACAACCTTTTCTGTTAGGCAGGAGCTTGAGAACACACACACACATACACTCTAGCAGGTGTGTGAACAGCTGCTTCCTTTTGTAATAGAACATAAAGAAGTACAGCATAGAACAGGCCCTTTGGCCCACGATGTTGTGTCGAGGTTTACATAGAACATAGAACATAGAACAATACAGCACAGAACAGGCCCTTCGGCCCACGATGTTGTGCCGAACATCTATCCTAGATTAAGCACCCATCCATGTACCTATCCAATTGCCGCTTAAAGGTCGTCAATGATTCTGACTCTACCGCTCCCATGGGCAGCGCATTCCATGCCCCCACCACTCTCTGGGTAAAGAACCCACCCCTGACATCTCCCCTATACCTTCCACCCTTCACCTTAAATTTATGTCCCCTTGTAATACTCTGTTGTACCCGGGGAAAAAGTTTCTGACAGTCTACTCTATCTATTCCTCTGATCATCTTATAAACCTCTATCAAGTCACCCCTCATCCTTCGCCGTTCCAACGAGAAAAGGCCGAGAACTCTCAACCTGTCCTCGTACGACCTATTCTCCATTCCAGGCAACATCCTGGTAAATCTTCTCTGCACCCTCTCCAAAGCTTCCACATCTTTCCTAAAGTGAGGCGACCAGAACTGCACACAGTACTCCAAATGTGGCCTAACCAAAGTCCTGTACAGCTGCAACATCACTTCACGACTCTTGAATTCAATCCCTCTGCTAATGAACGCTAATACACCATAGGCCTTCTTACAAGCTCTATCCACCTGAGTGGCAACTTTCAAAGATCTATGTACATAGACCCCAAGATCCCTCTGTTCCTCCACCTGACTAAGAACTTTACCGTTAACCCTGTATTCCGCATTCTTATTTGTTCTTCCAAAATGGACAACCTCACATTTGGCAGGGTTGAACTCCATCTGCCACTCCTCAGCCCAGCTCTGCATCATATCTAAGTCCCTTTGCAGCCGACAACAGCCCTCCTCACTGTCCACAACTCCACCAATCTTCGTATCATCTGCAAATTCACTGACCCACCCTTCGACTCCCTCATCCAAGTCATTAATAAAAATTACAAACAGCAGAGGACCCAGAACTGATCCCTGCGGAACTCCACTTGTAACTGGGCTCCAGGCTGAATATTTACCATCTACCACCACTCTCTGACTTCGACCGGTTAGCCAGTTTTCAATCCAATTGGCCAAGTTTCCCTCTATCCCATGCCTCCTGACTTTCCTCCTGACTTTAACCCTAATGTAAAATATAGTAACAACTTACTCACCCCTCAACTCATTGCTATCCATGTGCATGTCCAGCAGTTGCTTAAATGTCTCCAATGACTCTGCCTCCACCACCACCGCTGGTAACGCATTCCATGCATTCACAACTCACTGTGTAAAAAACCTACCTCTGACGTCTCCTTTATACCTTCCTCCTAATATCTTCAAACTATGACTTCTCATACCCTCAATCCTGCCCTGGCGAAAACTCTATGGCTATTGACTCTATCTATTCCTCTCATTATTTTGTATATACCTCGATCAGGTCTCTTCTCTTCCTCCTTCTCTCCAGAGAGAAAACTCTGAACTTATTAAACCTTTTTTCATAAGGCAAGCCCACCAGTCCAGGCAGCATCCTGGTAAACCTCCTTTGCACCCTCTCCAAAGCGTCTGTATCTTTCCTATAGTAGGGCAACCAGAACTGGACACAATATTCCAAGTGTGGTTTCACCAGGGATCCGTAGAGCTGCAGCAAAACCTCGCGGCTCTTAAACTCTATTCCTCTGCTGATGAAAGCCAAAGCACCATATGCTTTCTTAACAACCCTACCCATTTGGGATCTATGTACTTGCACACCAAGATCCCTCTGTTCCTCCACACTGCCAAGAATCCTGTCTTTAATCCTATATTCAGCATTCGGTTTCAACCTTCCAAAATGCATCACTTTGCATTTATCCAGGTTGAACTCCATCTGCCATTTCTCAGCCCAGCTCTGCATCCTGTCTATGTCGTGCTGCAGCCTGCAGTAGCCCTCTATACTATTGACAACACCTCCAACCTTTGTGTCATCTGCAAATTTACTAACCAACCCCTCAACCTCCTCATCCAAGTCATTTATAAAAACTACAAAGAGCAGAGGCCCAAGAATAGAGCCCTGCGGGACCCCACTCAACACTGACCTCCAGATAGAATACTTTCCATCTACAACCACTCTCTGCCTTCTGTCAGCCAGCCAATTCTGAATCCAGATAGCCAAATCTCCCGGTATCCCATACTTCCTGACTTTATGAATGAGCCTTATAAACTGCCTTGCTGAAGTCCATATACACCACATCCACTGCTCGACCTTCATCGACCTGTCTCGCCACCTCCTCAAAGAACTCAATAAGGCTTGTGAGGCATGACCTGCCCCTCACAAAGCCATGCTGACTGCCTTTAATCACACTATGCTTTTCCAAATAGTCATAAATCCTATCCCTCAGAATTCTTTCCAAAACCTTGCTGACCACCGACGTAAGACTGACTGGTCTATAATTGCCAGAGATTTCCTTATTACCCTTCTTGAAAAGAGAAACAACATTTGCCTCCTTCCAATCCTCCAGTACAACTCCCGTGGAGAGTGAGGAGGCAAATATCCTCGCCAGCAGCTTAGCAACCTCCTTTCTCACTTCCTGAAACAGCCTAGGATAAATCTGGTCTGGCCCTGGGGACTTATCAATCTTAATGTTTCCCAAAGTTTCCAGCACATCAACTTCATCAATCTTGATCTGGTCAAGACTGTATCCTAGCTCCTCTAAGTTTTCATTTACAACAAGTTCCTTTCCTTGGTGAAAACTGAAGCAAAAAAACTCGTTTTGCTCAGTTTTCAGATTTCAAACACAATTCCCCCCGCTATCCCTGATCAGCCGTAACTTCTCCCTGATCATTCTCTTATTCCTCATGTCTGAGTAAAATGCCTTAATCCTTCTTTCCAAGCCTTTTTTGTGCCCCTTCCTGGCTCTCCTCAGTTAATTTCTGAGCTCCTTTCTAGCAAGCCTGTAATCCTTTAAAGCTGTGCTAGATCCTTGCTTCCTCCACCTTGTGTAAGCTGCCTTCTTCTTCTTCCTTTTGACGAGAAGTTCCTCTATTTTGTACAGGTCCCACCTTCCCCAGAAGGTATCCCAATGGTCTATGTATCTGAAACCCTCCCTCCTGCACCAGCCTCACAGCCACGTGTTAAGCTGCATTCGCTGACTGTTCCTCACCTCACTATCTCGTGCCACTAGTAGCATACCTGAGTTCACTGCTCTACTCGTCCTGCTCTTCAGCTTCCAACCTAACTCTCTGTAGTCACTTTTCAGATCCTCAATCCCTTTCCTGGCTATATCATTGGGGCCAATATGTACCACGATTTCTGTTTGCTCCCCCTCCCCCTTCAGGATCCCGTAAATCCGATTGGTGACATCCTGGACCCTGGCACTGGGGAGGCAATCTGTCTCACTATTGAGTCCCCTACCACTAGTGCTTTTCTATCCTCCCCTTCCCTTCTGAGCCACAGTGCCAGAGACCTGACAACTATGGCTTTCCCCTGGTAGGCTATCCCCACCAGCCGTATCCAAAACAGTGTACTTATTGCTGAGGGAAATGGCCACAGGGGATCCCTGCTCTGATCATCGGTTCCCTTTCCTCCCTCTGACAGTAACCCAGCTGTCCTTATCCTGTGTCTGGGGAGTGACCACCTCCCTGTACATCCTCTCAATTTCCCCCTCAGCCTCCTGGATGATCCTTAGTTCATTCAGCTCCAGTTCCCTAACTCAGTTTTCGAGGAGCTGGATTTGGGAAATACTTAAAATAATGTTAATTTTGTTAGCTAGCATTGATCTTGCTTCACACACTTCCTGTGCAGTATAACCAGCATGCCTTACTTGTCCAGGTTTTTTGTATCCTATGATCTGTATACCCTTGTTTTCTATGATCTACCTCGACTGCTTGTAAACAAAGCTTTTCACATATTTCGGTACATGTAACAATAAATCAAATCACACCAAGATCCCACATGGTGACTGAGAATGTTAAAGCACATGAATTTCAAAGTGATATAGCGGTGAGATAGAACATAAACTGGCTTAGCAATAGGACACCAAAGGCAGTGGTAGGCAGCTGTTTGAGTGACTGGAGGCAGGTGTCCAGCAATGTCCCACAAGGATCAGTACTGGGATCATTATTGTTAGTTAGATACGTAAATGTCGGGGGAGCATTCAGCAAAGTTGTACACACCACCAGGCTGGGTCGAGTAATCAGTAGGTTCCAGGAAAATATGGATGGGTTGGTCAGCTGAGCAGAGCAATGGCTGATGGTGTTGAACCCCGATAAATACCAGGTGATTGACTTTGGAAGAAGAAACAAGATGTGGGAATATTTAATGAATGGCAGGAAACTGGGCAGCGAAGAGGAACAGCGGGATCTTGGGTAATTATTCACAGATCCCAGAAGTCAGCAGAGCACATGAATAGTTAAGAAGGCATAAGGGACACCCTATCATTCATGGCATAGAGGATAAGAGAAGGAGGTAACACTAGAATTGTACAGAGCGTTGGTTAGGCAACAGCTGGAGTTATGTGACCAGTTCTGGTCACCTTACTACAGGAAGGATGGGATAGCACAATAAGGGGAACAGAGGACTTTCACCAGGATGTTGCCTGGGATGGAGAAATTGAGCTAGAAAGGAGAGATTAGACAGACTTGAATTAGTTCCTTTCAAGGAGAGAAGACTGAGGGGAGGCATGATTAAGGTGTGTAAGATAGACCGGGAGAATTGAGTTGTTCCCCTTGGTTAAGGGGCCAATCGTGTGGGAACATAATTTTAGGGTAAGGGCAGGCGATTCAGGTGGGATTTGAGAAAAAAATCTTTCACTCAGATGGTGATAGGAATTTGGAAAGCAGTGAGGAGGAAGGCACTATCACCATCATGGGGTTATCATTGATTAGAACATTACAGCGCAGTACAGGACCATCAGCTTTTGAGTTGCACCGACCTAGGAACCAATCTGAAGCTCACCTGACCTACATTATTCCATTTTCAACCATGTGTTCATCCAATGACCATTTAAATGCCGTTAAGGTTGGCGAGTCTACTACTGTTGCAGGCCCCTACTACTCTCTGAGTAAAGAAGCTACCTCTGATAGCTGTCCTATATCTATCATCCCTCAATTTAAAGGATAGGTCAGAGTCAGCATGGATTTATGAAGGGGAAATCATGCTGGAATTTTTTGAAGATGTAACTCTGAAGATAGACAAGGGAGATCCAGTGGATGTAGTGTACCTGGACTTACAGAAAGCCTTTGATAAAGTCCCACATAGGAGGTTAATGAGCAAAATTAGGGTGCATGGTATTGGGGGCAAAGTACTGACTTGGATTGAAAATTGGTTGGCTGACAGGAAACAAAGAGTCGTGATAAACAGCTCCCTTTTGGAATGGCAGGTGGTGACCAGTGGGGTACCACAGGGATCAATGCTGGGACCGCAGCTTTTTACAATATATATTAATGATATAGAAGGTGGTATTAGTAATAACATTGGCAAATTGTTCTTGTACATCAGTCAATGAAGGTAAGCATGCAGGTACAGCAGGTAGTGAAGAAGGCTAATAGCATGCTGGCCTTCATAACAAGAGGGATTGAGTATAGAAGCAAAGAGGTGCTTCTGCAGCTTTACAGGGCCCTGGTGAGACCGCACTTGGAATATTGTGTGCAGTTCTGGTCTCCAAATTTGAGAAAAGACATTGTGGCTATTGAGGGAGTGCAGCGTAGGTTCACGAGGTCAATTCCTGGAATGGCAGGACTATCTTATGTTGAAAGATTGGAGCAAATGGGCTTGTATACCCTTGAGTTTAGAAGACTGAGAGGGGAGCTGATTGAGACATATAAGATTATTAAAGGATTGGACACTCTGGAGGCAGGAAACATGTTTCTGCTGATGGGTGAGTCCTGAACCAGAGGACACAGCTTAAAAATAAGGGGTAGCCATTTAGGACAGAGATGAGGAGAAACTTCTTCACCCAGAGAGTGGGTGTGTGGAATGCTCTGCCCCAAAGGGCAGTGAAGGCCTTTGGATTCGTTTAAGAAATAGTTGGATAGAGCTCTCAAGGATAGTGGAATCAAGGGTTATGAAGATAAGGCAGGAACAGGATACTGATTAAGGATGATCAGCCATGATCATAATGAATGGTGGTGCAGGCTCGAAGGGCAGAATGGCCTATTATCTATTGTCTATAAAGCTATGTTCCCTCATGCAAGCTATCACCATTCGAAGAAAAAGGCTTTCACTGTCCACGCTATCTAACCCTCTGATTATCTCACATCAAAATTAAATTAGCTCTCAACCTTCTCTCCAATGAAAACAGTCTCAAGTCCCTCAGCTTTTTCTCATAAAACCTTCCTTCCATAGCAGGCTACATTCTAGTAAATCTCCTCTGAACCCTTTCTAAAACTTCTACATTCTTCCTATAATGTGGTGACCAGTACTGTATGCAATTCTCCAAGGGTGGCTGAAACAGAGTTTTGTACAGCTGTAGCATGACCTCCATGTCTTTAAAATTCAATTTGTGTACCAATAAATGCTAATACAGTGTATGCCTTCTTAACAATCTTATCAACATGGGTGGCAACATTCAGGGATCTCTGTACATGGACATGAGATCTCTCTGCTCATTGACATTACCAATAATCTTACCATTAGCCCCTTACTTTGCATTCCTGTTACTCCTTCCAAAGTGAATCACCTCACACTTTTCCGCACAGCAGGTCAGGCAGCATCTGAGGAGCAGGAAAATCGATGTTTCAGGCAAAATTCCTAATGAAGGGCTTTTGCCCAAAATGTTAATTTTCCTGCTCCTCAGATGCTGCCTGACTGGATATGCTTTTCCAACACTCTACTCTCACACTGTATTCTGCACTGTTCTGCTATTCCGACTTTAATCTTCAACATCTGCAGTACTCACTTTCGCCTGTTAGATAAGGATCACCACGGTTGACTATCGCAGAATATATGGAAGCATGGGACTGAGGGTGATTTAAAGGTTTGGATCAGAGATTGGCTAGCTGAAAGAAGACAGAGGGTGCTGGTTAATGGGAAATCCTGGAGTTCAGTTACTAGTTGTTTCCCACAAGGATCTGTTTTGGGACCACTGCTGTTTATCATTTTTATAAATGACCTGGATGAGGAAGTAGAAGGATGGGTTATTAAATTTGCAGATGACACCAAGGTCGATGGAGTTGTGGATCATGCTGAAGGATGTTGTAGGTTACAGAAGGACATCGATAAGCTGCAGAGCTGGGCTGAGAGGTGGCAAATAGAGTTCAATGTGGGAAAGTGTGAGGTGATTCACTTTGCAAGGAGTAACATGAATACAGAGTACTGGCTAATAGTAAGGTTCTTGGTAGTGTAGATAAACAGAGAGATCTTGGTGCCCATGTACATAGATCCCCGTAAGTTGCCACCCAGGGTGATAGGGTGGTTAAGAAGGCATACAGTGTGTTAGTTTTTACTGGTAGAGTGATTGAGTTTCAGAGCCATGAGGTCATGCTGCAGCTGTACAAAACTCTAGTACGGCAGCAGTCGAAGTGTTGCATACAGTTCTGGTCACCGCACTATAGGAAAGATGTGGAAGCTTTGGAAAGGGTTCAGAGGAGATTTACTAGGAAGTTGCCTGGTATGGAGGGAAGGTCTTATAAGGAAAGGCTGAGGGACTTGATGCTGTTTTAATTTGAGGAAAGAAGGTTGAGAGATGACTTAATTGAGACATAGAAGATAATCAGAGGGTTAGATAGGGTGGACAGTGAGAGACTTTTTCCTCAGATGGTGATGGCTAGCACAAGGGGACATTGCTTTAGACTGAGGGGTGATAGATATAGAACAGGTACCAGAGATTTTTTTTTTACTCAGAGAAAAGTAGAGGCATGGAACGTCCTGCCTGCAACAGTAGTAGACCTGTCAACATTTAGGCCATTTAAATGGTCATTGAATAAACTTAGGGATGAAAATGGATAGGACAGATGGGCTTCAGATTGGTTCTACGGGTCAGCGCAACATCGAGGGCCCAAGGGCCTATACTGGACTGTAGAGTTCTGTGTTCGAATGCCAGATTACATACTAACAGATTCAAGAACAGCTCCTTCCTCGCTATTATCAGACTTCTGAACATACCTCTCAAATATTAATGCTGATCTCTCTCTCTGTGCACCTTCTCTGCACTCTCACACTGTATTCTGCACTCTTCTGCTTTTCTGAAACACTTTGTCGTGTACAATCTGCTTGTGTAGGTAGCATGTATGTAACATATTTCACTGCATCTCAGTACATGACAACAATAAATCAAATCAAATCAGATTAATTACCTGTGGAAGGACAGATACACTCCATTTCTGGTTCCCTGTTAAGGCATACGGGAACACAAACCTGTAATCCTTCAGTTTTTTTAAACGGTTTCTCTGGGCCAATTTGTAATCTGTTGATAAAAAAATTACAAAAGCAAAAAGGAATGAGGATGCTGAAACTCTGGGTTCGGGAGTAGTCCTGCTGTTTGAAAAAGTCCGAAGTCACACCACACCAGGTTGTAGTCCAACAGGTTTATTTGAAATCACTAGCTTTTGCAGCACTTCTCCTTCATCAGGTGAAGTGGAGGGAGGTGGACAGGCACAGAATATGTAAGTGGAGAAATCATTGCAAGATAATTCCAGGTAATTAAGAGTGTCAACAGGTAAGTACACATTGTGAGTTGAGTGTCAACAGGCTGAATAACAAATCTTTGCAGGTGATCAAGAGTGTCAAATGGTGTGAGTAATGTGTCAACAGCTGCACAACAAGTGAAGGGATGACCAATGAATCGATTAATTGAGGCAGAAAGATAATTGATGAAGGGCTTATGCTCGAAACGTCGAATTCCCTATTCCTGAGATGCTGCCTGGCCTGCTGTGCTTTGACCAGCAACACATTTTCAGCTGTGATCTCCAGCATCTGCAGACCTCATTTTTTACAGAAAGATAATTGCAAATGATAAAAAAATGAAGTGATGCTGGAGACAAATCAAATTGTCTCCAGCACCATCTTTGAGTCATTGAGTTTTTTTTACTATTTGTAACAGACGCAGCAGACCTGGCAGCACAGTAGGATACAGTGGGGAGACAGTTGTCCAGGAATCCTCAACATTGTCTCCCCACCCCCTGAAACTGATGGTTTCAGGTTAAACATGAGCAAGGATACTCTTGCTGATTACCATGAAGTTCTCTCCCTCTGCTGATGTAATCAAACCCAACTCCAAGCTCTGCAACTGGACCCTCAACTTCCTGATATGCAGAACTTAATCAGTAAGGATAGGCAACAATAATCCTCAACACCAGTACCCCACAAGGCTGTATACTCAGCCTGTTACTAGATTCCTTATACACTAATGACTGTGTTGCCAAATTCATTTACAAATTTGCAAATGATACCACCATAGTGGGTCAGATCTTAAACAATGACAAGGCAGAGTGCAGGAAAGAGATAGAGAGCTCAGTAACATGGTGTAAAGACAACAATCTCTCTCTCAATGTCAGCAAAATGAAGGAGCTGGTCATCAACATCAGGAAGCAGAGAAGAGGACATGCTCCTGTCTGAATCAATGGGACTGAGGTGGAGATGGTCGAGAACTTCAAGTTCCTAGGAGTAAATATCACCAACAATCCTGTCCTGGTCCATCCACATTGATACGGTGGTCAAGAAAGCACACCTCTGCTTCCTCAGAAGGCTAAGGAAATTCAGCATGTCCATAAGGACTCTGCCCAATTTTTAGATGCACCATGAATAGCATTCTATCTGGATATATCATAGCTTAGTATGGAAATTGCTCCACCCAAGAACACAAAATTTTATCTAAGTTGTGAACATAGTCCAATCCATCATGAAACCAAGCCTTTCTTTCATTGACTGTATCTACACTTCCCACTGCCTCAGGAAAGCAGCCAGCACAATCATAAACTTTCCGGTTATACTCTCTCCACTCTTCCTTCGGGCAGAAGATACAAAAATTTGAAAACACATACCAACAGAGTCAAAAACAGATTCTTCCCCCTTGTTGTCAGAATTATGAATGGACTTCTCAATATCAGAGTCAAGGTTAGAGTGGTACTGGAAAAACACAGCAGATCAGGCAGTATCTGAGGAGCAGGAAAATCAATCATCAGGAATGAGGCTGGGAGCCTCAGGGATGGAGAGATAAATGGGAGGGTGTAGGCCTCTGGGGAGGAAGGTAGCTGAGAATGCAATAGGTGGTTAGAGTTGAGGGGTAATGGTGATAGGTCTGAAAGGAGGGTGGAGCGGATAGTTGGGAAGGAAGATTGACAGATGGGACAGGTCATGAAGACAGTACTGAGCTGGAAGGTTGGAATTGGGGTGGGCAATGAGAAAACTGGTGATGTCCACATTGATGCTGTGGGGTTGAAGGATCCTGAGGCGGAAGATAAAGTGTTCTTCCTCCAGGCGTCAGGTGGTAAGGGAGTGGAGACAGAGGAGGCCCAGGATCTGCATGTCCTCGGCAGAGTAGGAGGGGGGCATTGAAGTGTTCAGCCACAGGGCGGTGGAGTTGATTGGTGCGGGTGTCCCGTAGATGTTCTCTGAAGCGCTCTGTGAGTAGGTGTCCAGTCTCCCCAATGTAGAGGAGACCGCATTGGGAGCAATGGATACAGTAAATGACATGTCTGGAAGTGTAGGTGAAACTTTGATGGATGTAGAAGGCTCCTTTGGGATCTGGGATGGAAGTGAGGGGGGAGGTGTGGGCGCAGGTTTTGCAATTTACAAACAACTTGTCGTTTACTGTATCTATAGGTCCCAATGAGGTCTCCTGTACACTTGGGAGACTGGACGCCTATTCGCAGAGCTCTTCAGAGAAAACCTCTGGGACACCCGCACCAATCAACCCCACCGCCCCGTGGCCCAACATTTCAACTTCTCTCCTACTCCAACAAGGACATGCAGGTCCTGGACCTCCTCTATCGCCACTCCCTTACCACCTGACGGCTGGAGGAAGAAAGCCTCATCTTTAGCCTCGCGACCCTTCAACCCTATGGCATCAATGTGGACTTCACCAGTTTTCTAATTTCCCCTCCCCCCACCTTACTCCAATTCTAACCTTCCAGCTCAGCACTGTACTCATGACCTATCCTACCTGCCAATCTTCCTTTCCACCTACCTTGACTCTGATGTCCAGCATCTGCAGTACTCACTTTCACCCGTCTCAATATTCGAGTTGGTCTGTCTCTGCAGCTGTAACACAACATTCTGCATTCTGTTCCATTATCCTGCTGTACTTATGTAACGTATCATTGTCCAGGATTATTCAATTTTCAGGGAAGACAGAAAGGAAAGGAGGGGTGGGGGTAGCATTGCTGGTAAAGGAAGAGATTAACACAATAGTAAAGGAGGACATTAGCTCGGACAATATGGAACCTATACGGCTGGAGTTGCAGAATACCAAAGGGATAAAGATGTCAGTGGGAGTTGTGTACAGACCACAAAACAGTAGGTGTGAGGTTGGGGATTGTATAAACAGGAAGTTAAAGATGCATGGGTTAAGGATACAGCAGTTATTATGGGTAACTTCAATCTGCATATTGATTGGATAAACCAAACTGGTAGCAATGCGATGGAGGAACATTTCCTGGAACGTATGAGGTATGGTTTCCTCGGCCAATGTGTCAAGGAACCAACTTGAGAGCAGAACATTCTAGACTGAGTTTTGTGTAATGAGAGAGGGTTATTTAGCAATATTGTGGTATGAGATTGTTTGAGATAGAGTGACCAGAATCCTTCATTAAGATGGAGAGTGACACAATTAAATCTAAAAGCGGGGTCTTGTGGCACAGTGGTTAGCACTGCTGTCTCACAGCGCCTGAGACCCGGGTTCAATTCCCAACTCAAGCGACTGACTGTGTGGAGTTTGCACATTCTCCCCGTGTCTGCGTGGGTTTCCTCCGGGTACTCCGGTTTCCTCCCACAGTCCAAAGATGTGCGGGTCAGGTGAATTGGCCATGCTAAATTGCCCGTAGTGTTAGGTAAGGGGTAAATGTAGGGGTTTGGGTGGGTTACGCTTCGCCGGGTCGGTGTGGACTTGTTGGGCCGAAGGGCCTGTTTCCACACTGTAAGTAATCTAATCTAAAAGCTAACTTTGATGGGATAGCAGGATTGACATGATGAAAGTCTGGATCGATTGGACCTTTACTCGTTGAAATTAGGAAGAAAGAGGGAGGTTCTCTTAGAAACATATAGAACCCTGATGGGACTGGACAGGCTGGATGTGGGAAGGATGTTCTCGATGTTAGGCAAATTCAGAACTAGGGGTCACAGTCTAAGAATAAGTGGTAAGCCATTCAGGACTGAGATGGGGAAGAATGTCTTCCCTCAGAGAGTTGTGAACCTATGGAATTCTCTCCCACAGGAAGCTCTTGGGACCAGTTCATTCAATAGATTCAAGAGGGAACTGGGCATGGCCCTTGGGGCTAATGGGATCAAGGGAAGAGGGTGGGAATGGGACACTGAGGCTGCATAACCAGCCATAATCATATTGAATGGTGGGGCAGGCTCGAAGGGCCAAATGGCATACTCCTGCACTGATTTTTAATGGTTCTGTGACATGGAAACAAAGGAACTAGGAAAATAAATGGTGATGTCTTAAGAAGAGTTCACATTACAGAAGAGGAGGTGCTGAAGGTCTTAAAATGCATAAATATAGATAAATCTCTGGGACCCGATCAGGTCTTTTCCAGAACTTTCTGGGAAGCTAGGGGACGGTTAGCTGGGTTCCTTGCTGAGATATTTGTACCATCGACAGCCATTGGTGAAGTGCTAGAAGACTAAAGGGTGGGCTAATTAGATTAAATTCCCTACAGTGTGGAACAGGCCCTTCGGCCCAACCAGTCCACACTGACCCTCCGAAGAGTAACCCACCCAGACCCATTTCCGTCTGACTAACACACCTAATGCTATGGACAATTTACCTGGCCTGCATACCTTTGGACTGTGGGAGAAAACCAGAGCACCCAGCAGAAACAGAGAGAGAGAAACTGTCACCCGAGGCTGGAATTGAACCTAGGACCCTGCTGCTGTAAGGCAACAGCACCTAACTACTGAGCTACTATGCCACCTGTAATGTGGTGTTATTATTTAAGAAAGACTGGAAGTAAAAGTCAGGTAATTACAGACTAGTGAGACTTACGTCAAAGATGGGTAAGTTATTGGAGGGTGGATTCTGAGCAACAGGATTTACATACGTTTGGACTGCTTAGGGCTAATCAACATGGCTTTGTGCATGGGAAATTGCATCTACGAACTTGGTTGAGTTTTTTGAAGTGGTGACAGAGATCATGAAATAAGACAGAGTGGTGGACATTTTCAATTTGGACTTCAACAGAGTGTTCAACAAGATTCGACACGATAGACTGATTGGTAAGGTTAGATTGCTTATTGGATATAAAATCGGCTTGAAGGTAGGAGAGGATTATAGAGTCATAGATTTGCGCAGCACAGAAACAGACCCTTCAGTCCAACTTGACCACACTGATCAGATATCCCATATCAATCTAGTCCCATTTGCCAGCACTTGGCCCGTATCCCTCTAAATCCTTCCTGTTCATATACCCATTCGAATGACTTTTAAATGCTGTAATTGTACCAGCCTCCACCACTTCCTCTGGCAACTCATCCATACATGCACTACCCTCTCCATGGCAACATTGCTCCTTTGGGTCTCTTTTATATCTTTCCCCTCAAACCTTAAACCTATGCCCTCTAGTTCTGGACCCCCGCCTCAAGGAAAAGGTCTTGACTATTTACCCTATCTATGCCCCTCATGATTTTATAAACCTCTATAAGGTCCACCCCTCAGCCTCTGACACTCCAGAGGAAATAGCCCCAGCCTATTCAGCCTCTCCCTAAAGCTCCTTAGATCCTCCAACCTCAGCAAAATCTTTGTAAATCTTTTGTGTACCCTTTTAAATTTAACAACACCTTTCCTTTCGTGGAGGGTGCAGCGTGTTGGGAGTGTACACTCTGCTAGCTGCCTGCGTCAGTTGAACAGTGAAGTGGGCCGAAGTGAGGACTGCAGATGCTGGAAACCAGAGTTTAGATTGGAGTGGTGCTGGAAAAGCACAGTAGGTCCATTCCTGATGAAGGGTTTCTGCCCGAAACGTTGATTTTCCTGTTCCTCAGATGCTTTTCCAGCACCACTCTAATCTAAACTCTGGAGAGTGAAGTGGACAGCCCTGCTGTTCAGGGAGAAACTGCCACTGCTGTCCTGAGAAACCCAGTGGCCTGTATTTCTAATCAGTCTGTGCCCTGGAGGGTTGGTTCCTGTGCCTGGACCTTTTTTCCTTCGGTCTGGGGTTTCAAATTTGCATGTTGAAAGTTTGAGGCCTGAACCCTTATATTTTAGAGTCAGTAATTTGGAATCTGGGGCCTGGAACTGTCTGAAGCCTGGCTCCTCTCCTTGTTACTACTTCCTGACTGTGGCCTATACCATCATTACTTGCTGGCAGTGACTGTTGCCTTTGAACTTTGGAGAACTGTTGTGTCAGAGTTGGGTAGCAGGTTGGGACATGACTGCCTGGGGCAATTGGCTGAGGCGAATGTGAGGACTGCAGATGCTGGGGAATAGAGTCAAGGTTAAAATGAAGCTGGAAAAGCACAGCAGGTCAGGCAACATCCAAGGAGCAGACGTTTCGGGCAGGAGCACTTTGTGGGTGGCGCGGTGGCACAGTGGTTAGCACTGCTGCCTCACAGCGTCAGAGACCCGGGTTTAATTCCCGCCTCAGGCGACTGACTGTGTGGATTTTGCACATTCTCCCCGTGTCTGCGTGGGTTTCCTCCGGGTGCTCCGGTTTCCTCCCACAGTCCAAAGATGTGCAGGTCAGGTGAACAGGCCATGCTAAATTGCCTGTAGTGTTAGGTAAAGGGTAAATGTATGGGTGGTTTGCGCTTCAGTGGGTCGGTGTGGACTTGTTGGGCCGAAGGGCCTGTTTCCACACTAATCTAATCAGGAGTGGGACCAGCAGGCGAGGCCGAAGAAAGGAAAATGATGAAATTTGTGTGAGCGGTGGTGATGGTCCTGGTTGTGAGGGCAATGTCAACCAAGGGACCCTCTAAAATGACATCTGGGGTAGGGCCTAGTCATTTCTATTTAGGGTTGGCTACATCCTCTGCATTTTCCTTCCTTTGAAGTGTTCCTTTGAAGACTGAGTAGGTGGTGCACCTCTCCCGGAGAAGGGGCTTACAGTCAGTGGGATGTTCTTGCCTATCAGCTTGCTGGAAGTAGTTGCTCAGAGGATAGTTTTATCAAACGTCCCACTCTTTGTACCATCTGAGTTCTTTCTCTTCCCACCTCTGCCAGCGAGGGGAGGTGAGGTCAGGTGTGGTGTCGCTACTGCTCAATCTGAAGGAGGCCTGCCTGAGACACATTTACTCCTGACAGCAACAGATTTTCATCTGCCTGGCTCACACGAGTGTGATACTGGTCACCAGAGGGTGTGCAGTATCATTCCTGTAAGGAGGAGCTACCTTAACTACATACACCAGTGAGGTGGGGACAGAGTGTCTGCAGAGGAAGAAAGCCTGGAAGAACACTAAACGTTTAGGGGTGGTCTCCCACGATGACTCCCCAGATGATCCTGAGGCCATTGGCCCTCAGACGGGGACAGAATCCCTTCCAGAGGATAACAGTCCTGTGGCCATCAAGACAATGTGGGATTTGGGCCTGGCCTGGGGCTCATTGATGATGAGTGCAGGAGCGCACGGGCAGTGCCCCCATTTTCCCCTGGCCCCTTGTGTGCCCCATGAGGGAAAAGAAACAAAGGAGGAGAGTTAAGGGAAGGTGGGCAGCAAGACAGTGGAGAGATGGAGGTATCTCTTGCTCCCCCACTGTCGTGGAGATGGCACCAGTCCTTAGGGCCTGATGGACCAGGGGAATCCAGTACTAACAATAGTTCCCCCAGTGATAAGAGCACCATGTCCCACAGAAACCCTTCTCCCTCCCCTCTTGGAAAGGTGACATGAACCCACCCCCTCGTAGTCCACCACAACTGGACCAGGTACTTTGGAAGCTGAGGTGGGTGTGGCCACTGAGGTTTTGCTCAAGCCACAAGAACTGGAAGGCCTTGAAATGTTGCGTGGGGATTGCAGTGAGAATAGTTACCCTGAGGGTACCCAAGATGGTAACAAACTAGCAGACCATCTTGCTTCCCCCAGCCTTTTATGTCGGGCATGTCTGCCCTTACTGGCGTTCTATTCCCAGACATGAAGGCTGGAGGGCATTATCAGCCAGTTTATGGTATTCTGATTTAGTTATTTGGAGATAGTAAGGACTAATTTAGTTGGTTTTATTACTGGTTTTGTTTACTTTGGTTTTGGTTTGGTGCCTCAGGAACAGGGCTGTATTATGTTCCCTTTGTATTGACATTACATCCATTGAAAGAGACAAGGGGGCTTTTAGTTTAGCCTGGTATTGTCCCTGTTCCTATAGTGCTTGATGGGATCGGTGTAAGGGGAATTTTATTTTCATTTGCAATGGGTAAAGGAACCTTTCCCTCTGGTTTTTAGACCATTATTGTCCCTGTCCTGGGAGCGTTCAGTGGGGATGGAGCATGGGGTTTGATTTTTAGTTTACTTTGCACTTGACTGAGTCATGAAATGTTTATTCCACATTTCAACCCTTCATTGTCCCTGTCCCGAGTGTGGTTGGTGGGGATGGAATCAAGGAAAACCATTTTTTTATTTGATTATATATTTTCTTTTTTCCCAGAGAGTCACTGGAACTTTATTTCAGTCTGAGTTGGGGAGCTTTAACTTTTCTATTTTAAATTAGTAGTGACCTTTATTCTGTACTTTATTCCCAGGAGTGTTTGATGAGGTCAGTGTCAGAGAAGAAGTCTTGACTTTATTGTTTGCTTAAAAGATTAGAGAGTAGTTTGTCAGATGGAGGCCTGTGACCAGCAGTGTGACACAAGGATCAGTGCTGGCTCTATGGTTGTTTGTTGTTTAGATAAATGATTTAAAGGTGAATGTAGGAGGCATTGTTGATAAATTTGCAGATGACACCAAAATTGGTGATGGTGTGGACAGTGAAGAAGGTTATCTCAGAGTAGAACAGCATCTTGATCAGATAGGCAGATAGGCCGAGGAGTGACAGAAGGAATTTAATTTAGATAAATGTGAGATGTTTCATTTTGGTAACGTAAATCAGGGTAGGATTTATACAACATATCCAGAATTGGAGGGTTTAAGTTGGAGAGACAGACCAAATAGGCTGGGGCTATCTTCCTTGGAGCACTGGAGGATGAGGAGTGACCTGATCGAGGGATTGGTCAGGTGAATAGCCAAGGTCTTTTTCTAAGGGTGGGGGAGTTCAAAATGAGGGGACATAGGTTTAAAGTGAGAAGGGATAGAATTAAAAAGGACCTTTTCTCACCAAGGGTGGCTGTGTATATTGGAACAAGCTGCTAGGGGAAATGGTGGAGACTGATACAATTACAACATTTAAAAGGTATCTGGATGGTAAATGAATAGGTATGGTTTGGAGGGAAATTGGCCATATGCTGACAAATGGAACTAGGTCAGATTGGAATGTCTGGTCAGCACAAACAAGTTGGAACAAATGGTCTGTTGCTGTGCTGCCTGACCCTATGACTCCATAAGAGCAATACTTTTCCACCTTTAGTGAGGACATTGGGTGAACCAGATGGGGTTTTCCGTAAATTCAGAAGGTTCACGCTCATTAAACATCCTCACATGCTGTCTTGATTTGAGTAGATGTCTGCAGAGTATTGGTGAAGACATCTGGAATTAGTATCTCATGTTGATGAGTTATCTTTATGCTGCTAGCTGCTGTCAAACCTGAACAGTTTGGAGGAAGTGCAAAAAAAATGATGGTTTTGTACCAGGGATCAGAAGGTGCTGACTCTCCAGCCTCAAATAATGGTGGCCTTGCTATCACTGATCTTGCAGAGCCCACCCCCTGAGCAGTGTAACCTGTATGGCTCTGTCTCTCTGTTCTGTCCATCCTTCCTCACTGTGATCTACCTGCACTGCTCGTAAATAAAGCTTCTCACTGTACTTCAGTACACATCACAATAAACGGATCAATCAATCAAGCACTGGAGTAGATCGGCAAATTTAGGTGTGCTCGAGAGTTTGAGAAGAAATTTCAAAGTTACAAGAGATAGAGTAAATAGAAAACAAATTGTTTCCATTGGGAGAAGGGTCAAGAATCAAAGTACACCGAGTGCAGATGTTTGGGAAAAGAAGTAAACACAACACAAGGACAAATATTTTTACACAACAAATGGTTACTTTTTTTTAATCCACTTGCTGGCCAACATTTATTTCCAATCCCTAACTGCCCAGGGAGGATTAATTCCAATGGGTATGGAGTCACATGTGGGCCAGAGCAGATAAATTGTCAACAAAGGACATTAGTGAACCAGGGAGATTTTTACTGTCATTAACATTGTAGTCACATTGCCAGCATTAGGCAAGTCCTTTTTGTTCCCAGTTTTTAGTGAATTCACATATCACCATGCACTGTGGTGAGATTTGAATCCACATCCCCAGATTCGGCGGGTCGGTGTGGACTTGTTGGGCCGAAGGGCCTGTTTCCACACTGTAAGTAATCTAATCTAATCTAATCTAAAAACATTACCTCAGGCTCTGGGTTATTATTCCACATTATTCACAATGTCACCACTTTCTCCAAAGTTCCAATGCACTTTTGTGGTTTTGCCAAAAGGAGTCAGGTGAGAAATAGAAATGAAACAGGGCTATGGGGATGAGCTGACTGCCTCCAACAGAGAGATGACAGGTTTCAACCGGAAGCTGGTGAGCTTGAATGGGAAGTTGACGAGCTCAAAGAGAGAGCTAACACAGACCTCTGTGATGCCACCAATTCTATAATTCCAAACTCAACTCCCTGAGGATTATCCAGACTGATCTTCCTCACCTGAGGCAGTTCCTTGTCCACGTGAAGTAGCTCCTTTAATCTTGGTCTCCCAGCCAGCTCCTGGTGAATGACTGGTGGGTCTGTTACTGGGGACAGTGAACACAGTTCCATCTCCACGATTCTCATTGTCAACAGCAGATTCTTCATTCTCTGCTGCTGAAAGATTTAAAACCTGGCACCAGATCAGAAATACCAAATACACATGGCAGGCAGACATTGTAAATGATGACAACCCTCTGCTCTCCACTTCAAAGTTCTGTCCCTTTGTTAACACATAGTTTTCTGCCTGTCCTCCTCATTGATCTCTCGTTCCCTTTTCAGTTTCTCTGTGCTTGTGCTCTCAATCTCTCTGTGCCTCAGCTTGTTCCAGAATCTGTGTCATTCTGTGACTCATGTCAGAAATCACTTTGTAACAACCCCAGCTGTAACCAGGCAGAAAGAGGAAACCCGGAAAAAAACGATAGGATTGAACAAGTTGAGAGCAGGACCAAGTATGCTGATGGACAGTGCATTCTGCTGGGACACTGTAAACTCCAACAGTACAAATGCAGAACACACAGAGGTAGGTTTCTGACTTGCTGAGCTTCCTGTTGCTTTGTCAGAGAAACCAGGCCAGAGATTCCAGCAGGGAGATTATTGCTGTACCAGCAAAGATTGTAGTGTGAGTCTGAACCTCGTGATAACCCGAACTCAACATCCCCACTGACCAAACTCCAGCAGATACCAATAACCACTGCCCAACCCAACACCCTGACTGTCTTGCCCTCACATCCACACCCCATCCAACTGGATCTTCATCAATCACTGACCCCTCCCAACCTGCTGTTGTCCTGGCCCTTCCCTACTCCTCCAAGACCTGACCTGACAATACTCAGAGCCCAATCCCAATCAGAGTCTACCCAACAATACTATGAGAAAGTGAGGACTGCAGATGCTGGAGATCAGAGTTTAAGAGTGTGGTGCTGAAGAAGCATAGCATGCCAGCTAGCATCCGAGGAGGTGAAGGAGAATCGATGTTTCAAGTATAAGCTCTTAATCAGGAATGAATTCAACTCTCCTGCTCCTCAAATGCTGCCTGACCAGCTGTGCTTTTCCAGTACCCAACAATACTCTCGATCCAACAAGCCCAACTAATCTAATCCTGCCCCTACAATGACACAAGCCCCATCAGGACCTGACCAGCACTGCTCACCTCTCTCCCCACCTAAAATATTCATCCGTTTAATTTTTTACCTGAACCCTCATCCCCCCAGCAAGCACTAGAACACACAGCTGCCTCACAGACTTCTCTTCTCTCAGGGATTTTGTACCGACTACAGGACCTTTCATCGTTCAGATTACAACTGATAACTTCCATGCTGATCGTCTCTGCTGTTGGTGATGAGCAATCCTGCACTCACCTTGGCTAGATCAGATCAGAGCTGAAAATGTGTTGCTGGAAAAGCACAGCAGGTCAGGTAGCATCCAAGGAGCAGGAGAATCGACGTTTCGGGCATGAGCCCTTCTTCAGGAACCAGAACAGAACAGAACAGAAGGTTGTTTACCATGAAATTCAAGGAGTGGACAAATTTAAAGGTTAATGGAGTGTCTCACACTGATCAGAAAATATTGGGTCACACCGTTTATAGTGACAGTCCAATGAGAGTGGGACCTTTCTGTTTGCAGTCAGGCTGCTGAGTCAAGTCAGTTTCTCTGGATCAGAATTGCCTCAGGAGAGGTGGGTGGAAAGAGACTCCCTGCTGGATCAGTGGTGCTGGAAGAGCACAGCAGTTCAGGCAGCATCCAACGAGCAGCGAAATCAACGTTTCGGGCAAAAGCCCTTCATCAGGAATAAAGGCAGTGAGCTGGAAGCGTGGAGAGATAAGCTAGAGGGAGGTGGGGGTGGGGAGAGAGTAGCATAGAGTACAATAGGTGAGTGGGGGAGGGGATGAAGGTGATAGGTCAGGGAGGAGAGGGTGGAGTGGATAGGTGGAAAAGGAGCTAGGCAGGTTGGACAAGTCCGGACAAGTCATGGGGACAGTGCTGAGCTGGAAGTTTGAAACTAGGATGAGATGGGGGAAGGGGAAATGAGGAAACTGTCGAAGTCCACATTGATGCCCTGGGGTTGAAGTGTTCCGAGGCGGAAGATGAGGCGTTCTTCCTCCAGGCGTCTGGTGGTGAGGGAGCGGCGGTGAAGGAGGCCCAGGACCTCCATGTCCTCGGCAGAGTGGGGGGGAGAGTTGAAATGTTGGGCCAAGGGGCGGTGTGGTTGATTGGTGCAGGTGTCTCGGAGATGTTCCCTAAAGCGCTCTGCTAGGAGGCGCCCAGTCTCCCCAATGTAGAGGAGACCGCATCGGGAGCAACAAATGCAATAAATAATATTAGTGGATGTACAGGTAAAACTTTGATGGATGTGGAAGGCTCCTTTAGAGCCTTGGATGGAGGTGAGGGAGGAGGGATGGACACAGGTTTTACAGTTCCTGCGGTGGCAGGGGAAGGTGCCAGGATGGGAGGGTGGGTTGTAGGGGGGGGGCGTGGACCTGACCAGGTAGTCATGGAGGGAACGGTCTTTGCGGAAGGCAGAAAGGGGTGGGGAGGGAAATATATCCCTGGTGGTGGGGTCTTTTTTGGAGGTGGCGGAAATGTCGGCGGATGATTTGGTTTATGCGAAGGTTTGTAGGGTGGAAGGTGAGCACCAGGGGCATTCTGTCCTTGATATGGTTGGAAGGGTAGGGTCTGAGGGCGGAGGTGCGGGATGTGGACGAGATGCGTTGGAGGGCATCTTTAACCACGTGGGAAGGGAAATTGCGGTCTCTAAAGAAGGAGGCCATCTGGTGTGTTCTATGGCGGTACTGGTCCTCCTGGGAGCACATACGGCAGAGGCGGAGGAATTGGGAATACGGGATGGCATTTTTGCAAGAGATAAGGTAGGAAGAGGTGTAATCCAGGTAGCTGTGGGAGTCGGTGGGTTTGTAAAAAATGTCAGTGTCAAGTCGGTCATCATTAATGGAGATAGAGACGTCAGGAAGGGGAGGGAGGTGTCAGAGATGGTCCAGGTAAATTTAAGGTCAGGGTGGAATGTGTTGGTGAAGTTGATGAATTGCTCAACCTCCTCACTGGAGCACGAGGTGGCGCCAATGCAGGAACTCCCCACATACGTTCGATACACCACCCACGCCCTCCACCTCCTCCAAGACTTAAGTTTCCCTGGCCCCCAACACCTCATCTTCACCATGGATATCCAATCCCTCTACACCTCCATCCGCCATGACCAGGGCCTCCAAGCCCTCCGTTTTTTTCTCTCCCAACGTCCCCAACAGTACCCTTCCACCGACACTCTCATTCGTTTGGCTAAACTGGTCCTCACCCTTAACAATTTCTCCTTTGAATACTCCCACTTCCTCCAGACCAAAGGGGGAGCCATGGGCACACGTATGGGCCCCAGCTATGCCTGTCTCTTTGTTGGCTACGTAGAACAGTTGATCTTCCATAATTACACCGGCACCACTCCCCACCTCTTCCTCCGCTACATTGATGACAGAATTGGCGCCATCTCGTGCTCCCGCGAGGAGGTTGAGCAATTCATCAACTTCACCAACACATTCCACCCTGACCTTAAATTTATCTGGACCATCTCTGACACCTCCCTCCCTTTCCTGACCTCTCTATCTCCATTAATGATGACCGACTTGACACTGACATTTTTTACAAACCCACCGACTCCCACAGCTACCTGCATTACACCTCTTCCCACCCTATCTCTTGCAAAAATGCCATCCCGTATTCCCAATTCCTCCGCCTCCGCCGTATCTGCTCCCAGGAGGACCAGTTCCACCATAGAACACAGCAGATGGCCTCCTTCTTTAGAGACCACAATTTCCCTTCCCACGTGGTTAAAGATGCCCTCCAACGCATCTCGTCCACATCCCACACCTCCGCCCTCAGCCCCCATCCCTCCAACCGTAACAAGGACAGAACACCCCTGGTGCTCACCTTCCACCCTACAAACCTTCGCATAAACCAAATCATCCGCCGACATTTCCACCACCTCCAAGAAGACCCCACCACCAGGGATATATTTCCCTCCCCACCCCTTTCTGCCTTCCGCAAAGACCGTTCCCTCCATGACTACCTGGTCAGGTCCACGCCACCCCCATGACCCACCCTCCCATCCTGGCACTTTCCCCTGCCACCGCAGGAACTGTAAAACCTGTGCCCACACCTCCACCCTCACCTTTATCCAAGGCCCTAAAGGAGCCTTCCACATCCATCAAAGTTTTACCTGCACATCCACTAATATCATTTATTGTATCCGTTGCTCCCGATGCGGTCTCCTCTACATTGGGGAGACTGGGCGCCTCCTAGCAGAGCGCTTTAGGGAACATCTCCGGGACACCCGCACCAATCAACCACACCGCCCCTTGGCCCAACATTTCAACTCCCCCTCCCACTCTGCCGAGGGCATGGAGGTCCTGGGCCTCCTTCACCGCCGCTCCCTCACCACCAGACGCCTGGAGGAAGAATGCCTCATCTTCTGCCTCGGACCACTTCAGCCCCAGGGCATCAATGTGGACTTCGACAGTTTCCTCATTTCCCCTTCCCCCACCTCACCCTAGTTCCAAACTTCCAGTTCAGCACTGTCCCCATGACTTGTCCGGACTTGTCCAACCTGCCTAGCACTCCACCCTTTCCTCCCTGACCTATCACCTTCATCCCCTCCCCCACTCACCCATTGTACTCTATGCTCCTCTCTCCCCACCCCCAACCTTCCCAAGCTTATCTCTCCACGCTTCAGTCTCTCTGCCTTTATTTCTGATGAAAGGCTTTTGCCCAAAACGTCGATTTCGCTGCTCGTTGGATGCTGCCTGAACTGCTGTGCTCTTCCAGCACCACTGATCCAGAATCTGGTTTCCAGCATCTGCAGGCATTGGTTTTATCCTGGAAAGAGACTCCCTGCTGGGTTTCTGCAATACAGAGGAGTTCACCCAAACAAATTAGGAAAATACACCTGATGAAAGAGCAGCACTCTGAAAGCTTGTACTTCCAAATAAACCTGTTAGACTCTAACCCGGTGTTGTGTGATTTTTAACTTTGTCCACCCCAGTCCAACACCACATCATAAGAAAAACAGGAAGTGATGAAGAAACTGAAACCTAGAGAGTCAATATCCATCCTTTTATTCCCATATCCTGAGCACCATTACACTCCAAATAACGATCTCCTAAATGCCTCAGTAGAACCTGCCTTCCCCACATTTCCAGTGCATTCCAGACCCTCACTGAAAAAGATTTTTCTTCCATCAATCTTGCATTGTTTGCACATCACTTTCAATTGATGTCTTTCTTGTCCTTGTTCCTTTTACAAGCAGGAACGATTTCTCCCTCTCTTATCTGTCCAGCTCCTGCTCATGATTTTGAAGACCTCTGTCAGAAATCCCCCTCAGCCTTCTCTGCAAGGAGAGCAGTTCCAATTTCTTCAATCTCTCCTCATCCCTGAACGATTCATGTAAATCTCTTCTGTATTTCCTCTCCAATATGTTCTTTCCTATATTGTGGTACTCACAACTGTACAGCATACGGCAGCTGGGCTCTAACAAGTGTCTTGTACAAGTTCCACATCACCTCCTTGCTCTTGTACTCTATGCCCTGATTAATAAGGTTAAGGACACTGTCTAGTTCACCTGCTTCACTGTAGTTTTTCCCTCCCTCCCACCTCCTCAAACCAAAAAAAAACTGGGAGAGAGACCTGCGATTGGAATATTTGTTGGTACTAGGGTGAGTAGTAAGGTTTTTGGCTCAAGAGGATTCGCAGAGCAGTGGCTCAGCAAAACATACAGGTACGATCAGGTAAAGTCTTTTTAACTTTCCTCTTACAGCAGTTAAGATGGCAGTTAGGGCAGTTGCATGTTCCTCCTGCAGGATGTGGGAGCTCAGGGAGACTTCCATCATTCCTGATGACTACACGTGTGGGAAGTGCGCTCAGCTGCAGCTCCAGGGAGACCATGTTACAGTGTTGGAGCTGGAGCTGAATGCACTCAGAATCATCCGAGATGTTGAGCAGTTCACAGATAAAAGTCTTACTGAGGTGGTCGTACCTGAGGTGCTGGATGACCACCTCAGAAAAGTCAGAACTCCCTGTGGCCATTCCCTTCAAAAACAAGTGTACCGTTTGGATACTGTTGGTGGGAGGGGAGGCGCGGTGACTGTTCAGGGGAAAGCAGCAGTAGCCAGGTCGGTCGCACTACAGCTGGCTCTGGGTCACAGTGGGAAAGGGTAAAGATAAACAAGATCTTAGTAATAGAAGATTTGATAGTCAGAGGACAGACAGGAGATTCTGTGGCTGCAGACAGGAATCCAGGATGATGTGTTGCCTCCTGGATGCCAGGTTCAAGGATGTCTCTGAGTAGCTCCAGAATGTTCTCAAGGGAGAGGGTGACCAATGAGGAGTTACCTGGAGTGGTTTGTTTGCAGGCAAAGGGACCTCCGGCAAGTGGGAGGCCTTAAACGTGAGAAGCTAGAGTTCAAGATCTGCATGTTCCTGAGGGGATGACAGGCAAGGTTAACAGGAATAGGAACTCTGGATGACAAGAGATATTGAGGCTTTGACCAGAAAAAAAGGAGGTGCAGCTCAGGTTCAGGCAGCTGGAATCAAAGAAATCCCTGGAGGTACACAGGGGATACAGGGGTTTACTGAGGAAGGAGGGTGAACAGGGGGCAGAGGATGGCCTTAGCTGAGCAGATTAGGGTTAACCTAAAAAGGTTCTTTAAGTAACTAGAGAGAGGATAGGGCCCCTTAAAGAACAAACATTTATGTGCAGAACCACAGGAGATGGGCGAGGTACTCAATGAACTTCTTCTCTGTGCTTACCATTGGAAAAAGACATTGAAGATCTGGGAACTTGGGGAAATTAGCGCAGGTATCTTGGGGATAGTCCATGTCAGTGTAGAGGAAGTATGGATGTATTAGAATGTATGAAGGTGGATAAATCTCCTGGTCCTGACCAGATATATCCAAGAACACTGCAAGAGGCAAGAGAACATAGAACATGGAAAGTTATAGCACAGAACAGGCCCTCGATGTTGTGCTGAGGATTATTCCTAACCTAAAATAAAATAACCTAACCTATGCACCCCTCAATTCACTGCTGTCTATGTGCGTGTCCAGCAGGCGCATAAATGTCCCTAATGACCACTGCTGGCAACGTTTTCCATGCATTCACAACTCTCTGCATAAAGAACCTACCTCTGATGTCTCCTCTACACCGTCCTCCTAATATCTTCAAACTATGTCCCCTCGTACCAGTCAATCCTGCCCTGGGGAAAAGTCTCTGGCTATTGACACTATCCATTCCTCTCATTCCCTTATATACCTCGAACAGGTCTCCTCTCTTTCTCCTACTCACCAGAGAGAAAAGTCTGAGCTCAGTCAACCTCTCTTCATAAGACAAGCCCTCCAGTCCAGGCAGCATCCTGGTAAATCTTCTTTGAACCCTCTCCAAAGTCTCCGTATTTTTCCTATAATAGGGCGACCAGAAATGGACACAATATTCCATGTGTGTTCTCACCAGGGACTTGTAGAGCTGCAGCAAAACCTCGCGGCTCTTAAACTCGATCCCCCTGTTAATGAAAGCCAAAACACCACATGCTTTCTTAGCAACCCTATCCACTTGGGTGGCAAAATGCATCACTTTGCATTTATCCAGGTTGAACTCCATCTGCCATTTCTCAGCCCAGCTCTGCATCCTGTCTATGTCACGCTGCAGCCTGCAGTAGCCCTCGATACTATCGACGGCACCTCCAACCTTTGTGTCATCTGAAAATTTACTAACCCAACTCTCAACCTCCTCATCCAAGTCATTTATAAAAACGACAAAGAGCAGAGGCCCAAGAGCAGAGCCCTGCGGGATACTACTCAACATTGACCTCGAGATAGAATACTTTCCATCTACAACCACTCTCTGCCTTCTGTCAGCCAGCCAATTCTGAATCCAGATAGCCAAATCTCCCTGTATCCCATACTTCCTGACTTTATGAATGAGCCTACCGTGGGGAACCCTATCACATGCCTTGCTGAAGTCCATATCCACCACGTCCACTGCTCGACCGTCGTTGACCTGTCTCATCACCTCCTCAAAGAACTCAATAAGGCTTGTGAGGCATGACCTGCCCCTCACAAAGCTGTGCTGACTGCCTTTAATCACACTATGCTTTGCCAAATAGTCATAAATCCTATCCCTCAGAATTCTTTCCAAACCCTTGCTGACTACTGATGTGAGACTGACTGGTCTGTAATAGCCAGGGATTTCCCTATTCCCCTCCTTGAAAAGAGGAACATCATTCGCCTCCCTCCATTCTCCAGTACGTCTCCCGTGGAGAATGAGGAAGCAAAGATCTTCGCCAGCAGCTTAGTAACCTCCTTTCTCTCTTCCCGGAGCAACTGAGGATAAATCTGGTCTGGCCCTGGGGACTTATCAATCTTAATGTTTTCCAAACTTTCCAGCACATCATCTTCATCAATCTTGATCTGTTCAAGACTGTATCCTAGCTCCTCAAAGTTCTCAATCACTTTCCTTGGTGAAAACTGAAGCAAAAAATCATTTAGGGCTTCCCCTATCTGCTTAGACTCCAGCACAAGTTCCCTCCACTATCCCTGATTGGCCCTACCTTCTCCCTGATCATTCTGTTATTCCTCACGTATGAGTAAAATGCTTTTGGGATCTTCCTAATCCTTCCTGCAAAGCTTTTTTGTGCCCCCTCTTAGCGGACAATTAAACAACTCACTGGAGGAGAAAGCTCCACAAATATCCTCATCAGTGCGAAAGATAAAGCTGATGCATTCACAACAATCTTCAGTCAGAAGTGCCAAGTGGGTGATCCATCTCAGGCTCCTCCAGTGGTCCCCAGCATCACAGACACCAGTCTTCAACCAACACATAGTTATATCAAGAAACGGCTGGAGGCACTGAATACTGCAAAGTCTGTGGACTGTGACAACATTCCGGCAATAACACTGAAGACGTATGCTCCAAAACTTGCTGTTCCTCTAGCCAAGCTCTTCTAGTGCAGTTACAATACTGGCATCTACCCAACAATGTGAAAATTTGCCCGCGGAAGTCCTGTAAACAAAAAGCAGAACAAATCCAACCCAGCCAATTGCTGCTCCATCAGCCTACTCTCCATCATCAGTAAAGTGATGGAAGGGGTCATCAACAGAGCTATCAAGCAACACCTGCTCAGCAATAACCTGCTCAGTGACACCCAGTTTGGGTTCCACCAGGGTCACTCAGCTCCTGACCCCATTACAGCCTTGGGTCAAACATGGACAAAAGAGCTGGATTCCAGAGGGGAGGGGAGGGGAGAGGGACAGCCCTGACATCAAGGCTGCATTTCACTGAGTATAGCATCAAGGAGCCTGGACAAAACTGTAATCAATAGGTATCAGGGGCAAACACTCTGCTGGTTAGAGTCAAACCTGGCACAAAGGAAGATGGTCATGGTTGTGGAGGGTCAGTCATCTCAGCTCCAGGACATCTCTGCAGGAGTTCCTCAGGGTAGTATCCTAAGCACAACAATCTTCAACTGCTTCATCTTGTCACCTCCCCTCTGTCATAAAGTCAGAAGTGGGAATGTTCACCGATGATTGCACACAGTGTTCAGCACCATTCCTGACTCCTCAGATACTGAAGCAGTCCGTGCTCAAATGTGACAAGACTTGGACAATACCCAGGCTTGGGCTGACAAGTGGCAAGTAACATTCATGCCACACAATTGCCAGGGTATGACCATCACAAATAAGAGACAATCTAACCACTGCCCCTTGACATTCAATGGTATTACCATCACTGAATCACCTACTGTCAATATCCTTGGGGTTACCATTGACCAGAAACTCAACAGGACTCATCACAGGACTTATATACTTAATGGTAAGGTCCTAGCAAGTGTTGCTGAAGAAAGAGATGTTGGAATGCAGGATCATAACTCCTTGAAAGTGGAGTCGCAGGTAGATAGGATAGTGAAGAAGGCTTTTGGTATGCTTTCCTTTATTGGTCAGAGTATTGAGTACAAGAGTTGGGAGATCATGTTGCAGCTGTACAGGACATTGGTTAGGCCACTGTTGGAATATTGCGTGCAATTCTGGTCTCCTTCCTATCGGAAAGATGTCATGAAACTTGAAAGGGTTCAGAAAAGATTTACAAGGATGTTGCGAGAGCTGGAGGGTTTGAGCTACAGGGAGAGGCTGAACAGGCTGGGTTTTTTTTCCCTGGAGTGTCGGAGGATGAGGGGTGACCTTACAGAGGTTCACAAAATTATGAGGGGCATGGATAGGGTAACTAGGCAACGTCTTTTCCCTGGGATCAGGGAATCCAGAACTAGAGGGCATTGGTCTAGGGTGAAAGGGGAAAGATATAAAAGAGACCTAAGGGCAACTTTTTCACACAGAGGGTGGTACATGTATGGAATGAGCTGCCAAAGGATGTGGTGGAGGCTGGTACAATTGCAACATTTAAGAGGCATTTGGATGGGTGTATGAATAGGAAGGGTTTGGAGGGATATGGGCCGGGTGCTGGCAGGTGGGACTAGATTGGGTTGGGATATCTGGTCAGCGTGGACAGGTTGGACCGAAGGGTCTGTTTCCATGCTGTACATCTCTCTGACTTCTAGAGTGAAGGGGAAGGGTCTTCAGGCGTCACCTGGCTTCAAATTCATTTTATATTGTCTCTCAGTGTTCTTCCAATTAAAGTGCATCACATATCTGCCACATATCTCAATCCCACTCCAACAATTGGTCAACATCCTTTGGAATTCCATACAGTTACAATTCTTCTAAATTTTACTCATCAGCAAACTTTGAAATTGTCCTTGCACATTAGTTTCCATCAGGAAAAATAGAGCTAAGACCAACCCCTGGGGAGCTCCATTACAAATCTTCCTCCAGCCTGAAAAATATCCGTTGACCATTACTCTCTGCTTCCTATCACAAAGTCAGTTTTAATCCGCTCTCCTAAGATCCTGTACCTATCTAAGATGGTGCAACAATGGCAACTTTTAACCTTTTCTCTGCACTGGTATGAGTACATGTGACAAAAAAACCTACTTCTAATTCTAGTGTCTCATCCAAAGTCTGACCTATAACTCTCCTCATCAGTCTGTTGTGTGGTTCTGTATCAAACACTTTCTGGAAATCCATGAACACCACATCAATAGGATTCCCCTCATAAAGCCTTTCTGTTACCTCTTCAAAACCCTCCAGTAACATAAGTAAACATGCCCAGCTCTGCATCCTGTCAATGTCCCGGTGTAACCTACAACAGCCCCCCACACTATCCACAACTCCACCCACCTTCGTGTCATCGGCAAACTCACTAACCCACCCTTCCACTTCCTCATCCAAGTCATTTATAAAAACTATAAATAGCAGAGGTCCTAGAACAGATCCCTGTGGAACACCACTGGTCACTGAGCTCCAGGCTGAATACTTGCCACCTACTATGGGCCAGCTAATTTTATATCCAGAAATGTGTGCTGACTCTTCCTAATCAGCACATCTTTTGACAAATGATTAATAATTCTCTCCTGAATAATTGTTTCCAGAATTTTCCCCAGGAATGAAGTTAAGCTGAATGGTCTGCAATTGTTGAGATGAGGAGAAAATGAGGACTGTAGATGCTGGAGATCAGGCTCAAAAAATGTAGTGCTGGAAAAGCTCAGCCTGTCAGGCAGCATCCGAGGAGCAAAAGAATCAACGTTTTGAGCATTATCTCTTTATAGGAATGAGCTCATGCTCAAAATGTCGACTCTTCTGCTCCTCGGATGCTGCCTGACCAGCTGTACTTTCCAGCACACACTTTTCAATTGCTGAGATTATCCTGATAACTTGTCTGGAACAAGGCAGTCATATTTGCAGTTCTCCAGTCTTCTGGCACCTCCCTCAAGTCCAGAGAAGACGCAGAGATTATGGCGAGTGCCCACACAGTTTCTACCCTCACTTTCTTCAAAATCCTTGGACTCATGTGATCCTGTCCCTTAATAACTGTAAATACCAGCAGTCTGTTTGAGGCTTCTTCCTGATTAATTGTAAACCTTTCTAGTCAACAGTTTCCCCCTCTGTCACCATGGCCTGGGCAGCAGCTCCTCTATCGTGAAAAAAGATGCAAAATAAAATGATGTGAGATGAGGAGGTGTTCCCAGTGAGTGATTAGGAAATGTAGAGGTAACTAGGGTCAGTAGATTGAGAGAATAAGGTTGGTGTGTGCTGTTGATTGACTTGATGCTAAGGCCCACAGATTCTAAGCGTTTGTAAGATGGATTGAGAGGCTGGCCAGGATAGGACTTAATTCCTGGGAATGTAGGAGAATGAGGGGTGGCCTTATTGGGGTGTATAAAATCATGAGGGGCACAGATAGGATGAATATATACAGTCGTTTTCCCAGGGATGGGGAATTGTAAACTCGAGGGCATCAGTTTGAGGTGAGAGGGGAAGGGTTTAAGAAGGCCCTGAGGGGTAATGTCTTCATGCAGAGAGTGGTCAGGATATGGAATAGGCTGCCAGGGAAAGTGGTGGAGGCAGGAACAATAGCAACATTTACAAAACACTCGGTTAGGTACATGGATGGGAAGGGTTTAGAGGGATATGGAGCAAATGTGGGCAATTGGAACTAGCTGAGAGGGGACCATGGTCAGTATGGACCAGTTTGGCCGAAGTCTCTCTAACTGTGTATAACTGTGTGTAACTGTGTTTGTAACTGTGTGTAACAGTGACACACCATGAGTTATAGTCACTACTGACAGAGGTGGTTAATGAACACCACAACAAAGTTTCACCTGATGTAGGGGCAGTGCTCAAAATGTTTGTGATTTCAAAGAAACCTATTCGACTATAACCTGGTGTCGTGTGACTTTTGACCTCCGCAAAAATCAAATATACCAAAGCTACAGCGAGAGTGTGGGGAAATTGGACTGACTGGATTCTCCAGGAAGAGCCAGCATGAAGTTGTTGAGACTGAAGAGCCAGCATTGATGTTGCAAAGGATCCAATCTGTAAAGAAACAGATTTCACTGCACAGCTGGGGAAGTGGCAAGTGGAAACAAATCAATTGTAACTTTCCCAGATCCTTGGAAAGGAAGTATTTCCAGAGCCATGGTGAAAGTGTAGGGATGTCAAGCAAATTAGATAGTTCTTTCAGAATTGGTATAGGCATGATGGCCCGAAAGGCCTCTTGCTCCACTTGAGAAATATTTTGGATCTATGAAAACAAAATGCAAGGTCTCCTTAGATGGGTCTCAATTCCTGATATTGTCCCCATCCATGTGGTTATCAGGTCTCCCGCCTCTCACTCGAATATATTCCTGACATTCCTGCCTGGCAACTCCTTTACCCAAACACAACCCATTTCTCAGAACCTCCTTTTCTGATTGTTGATGTATTCAATTGCCATGACTTTTCCTCCACTTGTTGCTGACTGACCTGGGGAACATCCTGTTATATCGGTGAGCACAGCATGTTCACTTTGTTATTTCAGTGAGAGATGTTTCATTTCAGACCATGTCCTTTTGTTTGTCTGTTCTCTGACGTAGGAAGTAGAGCACACAACAAGCACCCATTCCGAACTGAGAATGTGAGACTCAGGAACAAACCTACTGTTCTGAACAATTTACATCGAGCAGTGATGTTCGTTTCTATTTCAACAACTTACATCTTCATCAATTTTGTTCCTCAGGGATCAGTTTGTGAAATCTCACTGAGTGCAGTTTACCTCACGATTAACTCCATGACATATTTAACAGGGTGAAATGTGACCAAACAAGATCTGAATGCAAGTCACATCAGAATACATTAGAACAACAGAATCAGAAATTCTCTCTCTCTCTCTCTCTCCTGCACTGTCCTCACCATGTGCTTCCTTCCTCTTCTTCTCCCTTTTAAAAGTGCTATTGTTTTGACTTTTTTTTCCCCAAAGTTCCAAAACGATGGAACAGCATATCAAACAGTCATTAATGCTCCTGGGATTCAAGGAAATCACCTCCAGCACCTAAAATACCTCAATAAAGGAGCAGCTGTTACAGCCAAAACATTTTCCCGTCCTCCATCTTGGATACCCAGAATCCTCATCCTGACTGAGGTGTCAGTGGGGCCAGCGACCATAATTCTATCAGATGTAAAATCGTGATGGAAAAGGATAGACCAGATCTAAAAGTTGATGTTCTAAACTGGAGAAAGGCCAATTTTGATGGTATTAGGCAAGAACTTTCAAAAGCTGAATGGGGGCAGGTAAAGGGACTGCTGGAAAATGGGAGATAACAAGAATCCAGAGAAAGTATATTTCTGTTAGAGGGAAAGAAAAGGCTGGTAGATATAGGAAATGCTGTATGACTAAAGAAATTGAGGGTTTGGTTAAGTAAAAGAAGGAAGCATATGTAAGATATAGACAGGATAGATCGAGTGAATCCTTAGAAGGGTATAAAGGAAGTAAGAGTATACTTAAGAGGGAAATCAGAAGACATGAGATAGATTTGGCAAATACAATTAAGGATAATCCAAAGGGTTTTTACAAATACATTAAGGACAAGAGGGTAACGAGCAAGAGAATAGGGCCCCTCAAAGATCAGCAAGGTGGCCTTTCTGTGGAGCCACAGAAAATGGGGGAGATACTGAGTATTTTCCATCAGAATTTAATGTGGAAAACGGCACATAACAGAAGAGGAAGTGCTGGATGTCTTGAAAAGCATAAAAGTGGATAAATCCCCAGGACCTGATCAGGTGTACCCGAGAACTCTGTGGGAAGCTAGAGAAGTGATTGCTGGGCCTCTTGCTGAGGCATTTGTATCATCGATAGTCACAGGTGAGGTGCCGGAAGACTGGAGGTTGGCCAACATGGTGCCACTGTTTAAGAAGGGCGGTAAAGACAAGCCAGGGAACTATGGACCGGTGAGCCTGACCTCAGTGGTGGGCAAGTTGTTGGAGGGAATTATGAGGGACAGGAAGTACATGTATTTGGAAAGGCAAGGACTGATTCGGGATAGTCAACATGGCTTTGTGTGTGGGAAATCATGTCTCACAAACTTGATTGAGTTTTCTTTAAGAAGTGACAAAGAGGATTGATGAGGGCAGAGCAGTAGATGTGATCTATATGGACTTCAGTAAGGCATTCGACAAGGTTCCCCATGGGAGACTGATTAGCAAGGTTAGATCTCATGGAATACAGGGAGAACTAGCCATTTGGATACAGAACTGGCTCAAAGGTAGAAGACAGAGGGTGGTGGTGGAGGGTTGTTTTTCAGAGAGGAGGCCTGTGACCAGTAGAGTGCCACAAGGATCCGTGCTGGGTCCTCCAAGTTTTGTTATTTACATAAATGCCCTGCCAGTAGCAGTGGTGAACTCTCCCTCTTTATGGTCATTTAAGCGGGCATTGGATAGGCATTTGGAAGTTATTGGGCTAGTGTAGGTTAGGTAGGATTCGGTCGGCGCAACATCGAGGGCCGAAGGGCCTGTACTGCGCTGTATCTTTCTATGTTCTATGTTCTATGTTCTATGATTTGAATGGAAGCATAAGGAGTATAATTAGTAAGTTTAGAGATGACACCAAAATTGGTGGTATAGTGGACAGTGAAGAGGGTTACCTCAGATTACAACAGGATCTGGACCAGATGGGCCAATGGGCTGAGAAGTGGCAGATGGAGTTTAATTCAGATAAATGCGAAGTGCTGCATTTTGGGAAAGCAAATCTTAGCAGGACTTATACACTTAATGGTAAGGTCCCAGAGAGTGCTGCTGAAGAAAGAGACCTTGGAGTGCAGGTTCATAGCTTCTTGAAAGTAGAGTTGCAGGTAGACAGGATAATGAAGAAGGTGTTTGGTAGGCTTTCATTTATTGGTCAGGGTAGTGAGTACAGGAGTTGGGAGATCATGTTGCGGCTATACAGGACATTGGTTAGGCCACTGTTGGAATATTGTATGCAATTCTGGTCTCCTTCCTATCGGAACGATGTTGTGAAACTTGAAAGGGTTCAGAAAAGATTTACAAGGATGTTGCCAGGGTTGGAGGATTTGAGCTATTGGGAGAGGCTGAACAGGCTGGGGCTGTTTTCCATGGACTGTTGGAGGCTGAGGGGTGACCTGATAAAGGTTTATAAAATTATGAGGGGCATGGAAACGGTAAATAGGCAAAGTCTTTTCCCTGGGGTGGGGAAGTCCAGAACTTGAGGGCATAGGTTGAGGGTAAAAGTGGAAAGATATAAATGAAACCTAAGTGGCAACTTTTTCACGCAGAGGGGGGTGTATGGAATGAGCTGCCAGAGGAAGTGGTGGAGGCTGGTACAATTGCAACATTTAAGAGGCATTTGGATGGGTGTATGAATAGGAAGGGTTTGGAGGGATATGGGCCAGGTGCTGGCAGGTGGGGACTAGATTGGGTTGGGATATCTGGTCAGCATGGACGGGTTGGACTGAAGGGTCTGTTTCCATGCTGTACATCTCTATGGCTCTATGATTCTATGGACAGTAGTCTATGAATAAAATGTTAAGGGTTTAGATGGAGAGGAATTTGTTAAGTGTACAAGACAATTTTCTGATTCAGTATGTGGATGTACCTACCAGAGAAGGTGCAAAACTTGACCTACTCTTGGGAAATAAGGCAGGGCAGGTGACTGAGGTGTCAGTGGGGAGCACTTTGGGGCCAGCAACCATAATACTTTTAGTTTTAAAATAGTGATGAAAAAGGATTGACCGGATATAAAAGTTAAAGTTCTAAATTGGAAGGTGGCTAATTTTGAAGATATTAGGCAAGTGTTTTCAAAAGCTGATTGGGGGCAGATGTTCGCAGGTAAAGGATTAGTTGGAAAATGGGAAGCCTTCAGAAATCAGACAATGAGACTCCAGAGATAGTATATTCCTGTCAGGGTGAAAGGAAAGGCTGGTAGGTATAGGGAATGCTGGATGACTAAAGAAATTGAGGGTTTGGTTAAGAAAAAGAAAGAAACATGTCAGTTAGAGACAGCAGAGATCAAGTGAATCCTTGGAAGAGTATAAAGGCAGTAGGAGTATATTTAAAAGGGAAATCAGGAAGGCAAAAAGGGGACATGTGATAACTTTGGCAAATAGGGTTAAGGAGAATCCAAAGGATTTTTACAAATACATTAAGGATAAAAGGGTAACCAGGGAGAGAATAGGGCCTCTCAAAGATCAGCAAGGCAGCATTTGTGTTGAACTGCAGGAGATAAAGGAGATACTAAACAAGTATTTTGCATCAGTGTTCACTGTGGAGAAGGACATGGGAAATATAGAATGTGGGGAAATAGATGATGACATCTTGCAAAATGTCCAGATTACAGAGGAGGTGATGCTGGATGTCTTAAGATGCATAAAGATGGATAAATCCCCAGGACCTGATCAGGTGTGCTTGAGAACTCTGTGGGAGCATAGGAAAGTGATTGCTGGGCCTCTTGCTGAGATATTTCTATCATCGATAGTCATAGGTGAGGTGCCAGAAGACTGGAGGTTGGCTAACGTGGTGCCACTGTTTAAGAAGGGCGGTAAAGACAAGCCAGGGAACTATAGACCAGTGAGCCTGACCTCGGTGGTGGGCAAGTGGTTGGAGGGAATTATGAGGGACGGGATGTACATGTATTTGGAAAGGCAAGGACTGATTCGGGATAATCAACATGGCTTTATGCGTTGGAAATCATGTCTCACAAACTTGATTGAGTTTTTTTAAGAATAACAAAGAGGATTGATGAGGACAGAGTGGTAGACATGATCTATATGGACTTCAGTAAGGCATTCGACAAGGTTCCCATGGGAGACTGGTTAGCAAGGTTAGATCTCATGGAATACAGGGAGAACTAGCCATTTGGATACAGAACTGGCTCAAAGGTAGAAGACAGAGGGTGGTGGTGGTGGAGGGTTGTTTTCCAGACTGGAGGCCTGTGACCAGTGGAGTGCCACAAGGATTGGTGCTAGGTCCTCTACTTTTCATCATTTACTTAAATGATTTGCAAATGAACACAGGAAGTATAGTTAAGGAGATGACAGATAGCACCAAAATTGGTGGTGTAGTGGACAACGAAAAAGATTACTTCAAATTACAACAGGATCTTGATCAGATGGGCCAAAGGGTTGAGAAGTGGCAGATGGAGTTTAGTTTCGAGTCATAAGAGGTGTACAGCATGGTCCTTCGGTCTAACTCATCCATTCCAACCAGTTATCCTAACCTAACCTAGTCCCATTTGCCAGCACTTGGCCCATACCCCTATTCATATCCCATCGAGATGACTTTTAAATGCTGTAATTGTACCAGCCTCCACCACTTCCTCTGGCAACTCATTCCATACACGCACCACCTTCTGTTTGAAAAAGTGCCTCTTAGGTCTCTTTTATATCTTTCCCCTCTCACCCTAAACCTATGCCCTCTAGTTCTGGACTCCCCCACCCTAGGGCAAAGCCTTTGTCTATTTATCTTATCCATGCCCCTCATGATTTTATAAATCTCGATAAGGTCACCCCTCAGCCTCCAATGCTCCAGGGAAAACAGCCCCAGTTCAGCCTCTCCTATATCCCTGTAAATCTTTTCTGAACCCTTTCAAGTTTCACAACATCTTTCCGATAGGAAGGAGACAGAATTGCTTGCAATATTCCAACAGTGGCCTAACCAATGTCCTGTACAGCCGCAACATGACCTCCCAACTCCTGTACTCAATACTCTGACCAATAAAAGAAAGCATATCAAGTGCCTTCTTCACTATCTAACCACTTTCAAGAAGCTATGAACCTGCAATCCAAGGTCTCTTTGTTCAGCAACACCCCCCAGGACCTTACCATTAAGTGTATAAGTCCTGCTAAGATTTGCTTTCCCAAAATGCAGCACCTCACATTTATCTGAATTAAACTCCATCTGCCACTTCTCAGCCCATTGGCCCATCTGGTCCAGATCCTGTTGTAATCTGAGGTAACCCTCTTTGCTGTCCACTACACCTCCAATTTTGGTGTCATCTGCAAACTTACTAACTGTACCGCTTATGCTCACATCCAAATCATTTATGTAAATGATGAAAAGTAATGGACCCAGCACTGATCCTTGTGGCACTCCACTGGTCACAGGCCTCCAGTCTGAAAAACAACCCTCCACCACCTTCTACCTTTGACTCAGTTTTGTATCCAAATAGCTGCAAATGTGTTGCTGGTCAAAGCACAGCAGGCCAGGCAGCATCTCAGGAATAGAGAATTCGACGTTTTGAGCATAAGCCCTTCATCAGGAACAAGCCAAATAGCTAATTCTCTCTGTATTCCATGAGATCTAACCTTGCCAAGGTCCCATGGGGAACCTTGTCGAACATCTTACTTAAATCCATATAGATCTGCGATTTCTTGCATTTTGGAAAAGCAAATCAGAGCAGGATTTATACACATAATGGTAAGGTTCTGGGCATGTTGGTGAACAAAAAGACTTTGGAGTGCAGGTTCATAGCTCTTTGAAAGTAGAGTCACAGGTAGATAGGATAGTGAAGAAGAAATTTAGTATGCTTTCCTTTATCAGTCAGAGCAGTGAGTGCAAGAGTTGGGAGGTCATGTTGCGGCTGTACAGGACACTGGTTTGACCAATTTTGGAATATCGTGTGCAGTTCTGGTTTTCTTATTAGATGGATCAGAAAAGATTTATAAGGATATTGCCAGGGTTGGAGGGTTTGAGCTACAGGGAAAAACTGAATAGGCACAGTGGCCCAGTGGTTAGCACTGCTGTCTCACAGCACCAGAGACCCAGCTTCAATTCCCATCTCAGGTGACTGACTGTGTGGAGTTGTACATTCTGCGTGGGTTTGCTTTGTTTTCCTCCCACACTCCAAAAATGTGTAGTTTTGATGAATTGGCCAGGCTAAATTGCCCGTAGTGTTAGGTGAAGGGATAAATGTAGGGGAATGGGTCTGGGTGGAGTGCGGGTCAGTGTGGACTAGTTGGGCTGAAGGGCCTGTTTCCACACAGTAACTAATCTAATCTTTAAAAAAAGGCTGGGGCTGTTTTCCCTGGAGCATTGGAAGCTGAGAGGTGACCTTATAGCAGTAAATAAAATCATGAGGGGCTTGGATAGGATAAATAGACTAGGTATTTTCCAATTGTCGTCCAGAACTAGAGGACATAGAGTTGGTTGAGAGGGGAAAGATATAAAAGGGAACTAAGGGGCAACATTTTTCATGAAGTGGGTGGTATATGTATGGAATAATGCCAGAGGAAGTGGTGGAGGCTGGTACAATTACAACATTTAAAAGGCACCTGGATGGTTACATGAATAGGAGGGGCTTAGAGGGATTTGGTCAAGTGCTGGCAAATGGGAGTAGGTTAGGTTCGGATACCTGGTTTGGCATGGACAAGTCTGACTGAAGGGTCTGTCAGCATGCCGTACATCTCAGTGACTCTATGACTCTGGATTGGATAGTGTTGCAGGCCTGAAGGGCCGAACGGCCTGCTCCTGCACATGTTTGCTATATTACTATCCAAAATCTTTGTTAAAATGTTTGGATAATCAGGAAAGATTGTCAAGGAGCAGAGAGGCATTTTCGAATTTCCCAAGATTTGAGCCAAGGTGGCTGAAGAGAAAGTGACCAATGGAGGAGTGAAAGTGGAAGGAATATTCAGAGGGCTAGGACGAGGTGAGTGCAGATAGCTTGGAGGGTTGTTCAGGTGGAAAGACTTAAGAGGGATAAAGTTAAAATCAAAGATTGAAACCAAGACACTGCCAAATGAGGGGAGAATCTATAGAAGCAGATAATTATACAATAAACAAAAGGCTCTATGGCTCATCTACTGCATTAACAAAATCCTACTCTACATCTACAGCAGCCCCACATTCCTGCACCAGGCCCATCGCCTTGAATATTGTGACACTTCGAGTGTTCATCCAAGTATCTTTTAAAACTTGTGAGGTTTCCAGCCTCAACTACCCTCCAAGGTAGTGCATTCCAGATCACCTCAAGCACAGAAGGTCAGGCAGCATCTGGGGAGCTGAAGAATTGATATTTCAGGCATAAACTGTTCACCATCACCTTCTGGGTGAGAAAACCCTTTCCCCAAATCCCCTATCACCTTCCTGCTTTAAATTACTACCCCCTCTTTATTGACCCTACAATGAAGGGGGGCAGCTCCTTTCCCTCCAGCCTGCCATTGCCCCTCATCATCGTTTCCACCTCTATCAGGGTCTCACTCAACCTTCACTCCTCCAGCCTCCCTATTTGCTGAAATTCACCATTCCAGACAACATGCTGCTGAATCCTTCCAGAGCAATCCCATCCTTCCTATAGTGTGGAGACCAGGACTGCCCACAGTCCTCCCACTGGGGCCTCAGCAACATCAAATACAGCCCTGTATGTTGCCTGTAGAGGGGGATGGGTGTCCAGGACTTTTTCAACTCCGGACGTTGGCTGAGGGTAACACAGTTTGATATGTTGTGTATGGGTATCAGTAAAGAGTTTGATAAGGTTTCCCACGGTCGGCTATTGCAGAAAATACGGAGACATGGGACTGAGGGTGATTTAGATTCAATTCCCTACAGTGGGCAAACAAATCATCTGGTCCAACAAAGGCACACCCTCCAAAGAGTAACCCACCCAGACCCATTCCCCTCTGACTGATGCACCTGATGCAGGAATGTGGGGCTGCTATCGACGTAGAGTAGACGTAGATGGGCAACTTAGCATGGCCAATCCACCTGACCTGCAGTCTTTCAATTGTGGGAGGACACAGAGCACCCGGAGGAAACCCATGCAGACACAGAGAATGTGCAAACTCCACACAGACAGTTACCCAAGGCTAGAATCAAACCCAGATCCCTGGCACTATGATGCTGCAATGCTAACCACTGAGCCACCATGCCACCCACTGGAGTTTGGATCAAACATTGGCTAGCTGAAAGAAGACAGAGGGTGGTGGTTGATGGGAAATGTTCATCCTGGAGTTTAGTTACTTGTGGGGTACTGCACGATCTGTTTTGGGGCCACTGCTGTTTGTCATTTTTATAAATGACTTGGATGAGGGAGTAGAAGGGTGGGTTAGTAAATTTGTGGATGACACTAAAGTCAGTGTTGTTGTGGACAGTGAGGAAGGATGTTGCAGGTTACAGAGGAACATAGATAAGAGTTGGGCTGAGAGGTGGCAAGCGGAGTTTAGTATGGAAAAGTGTGAGGTGATTCACTTTGGAAGAAGCAACAGGAATACAGAGTACTGTGTTAATGCTAAGATTCTTGGTAGTGTAGATGAGCAGAGAGATCTCAGCGTCCATGTACATAGATCCCTGAAGTTGCCACCCAGTTTGATAGGGTTGTTAAGAAGGCATACGGTGTGTTAACTTTTATTGGTAGAGGGATTGAGTTTCTGAGGCATGAGGTCATGTTACAGCTGTACAAAACTCTGGTGCGGCCACACTTGGAATATTGCATACAGTTCTGGTCACCGCAATATAGGAAGGATGTGGAAGCTTTGGAAAGGGTTCAGGGGAGATATATCAGTATGTTACCTGGTATGGAGGGAAGGTCTTATGATGAAAGGCTGAGGGACTTGCGGCTGTTTTCATTAGAGAGAGGTTTAAGAGGTAACTTAATAGAGACTTACTAGATAATCAGAGGATTGGATAGGGTGGACAGGGAGAGCCGGTTTCCTTGGATGGTGATGGCTAGCATGAGGGGACACAACTTGGAATTGAGGGGTGATAGATATAGGACAGATGTCAGAGATAGGTTCTTTACTCAGAGAAAAGTAGTGACATGGAATGCCCTGCCTGCAACAGTAGTGGACTTGCCATCATTAGGGGCATTTAAATGGTCACTGGATAGACATATAGATGAAAATGCAGTATAGGATAGATGGGCTTCAGATTGGTTCCACAGATCGGTGCAACATCGAGGGCTGAGGGCCTGTACTGGGCTGTTATGTTCTATGTTCCCTGTTGGCACATGCACATACAAATACATAAACAAGAAGCAGAAATAAGCAAATTAGTTCCTCAAGCCTACTCTGCATTTTAATCAAGTGGTTACCACTAAACCAAAGTTCACCTGACCCTGATAACGTTTCACCCCCTTGCTTACCAAGAATATGGGTAAGATCCGAAATGAATAGTTCTCATCAGTATTTACTGTCAAGAAAGGCACGGAGGTCAGGAAACTTGAGGAAATAAACAGAAAAAATAGGAGTAGGCCATTTGGCCCTTCGCGCCTCCCGCAGCATTCCATACGATTATGGCTAATCTCATGATTTCAGGAGCACACTCCCGCCCTCTCCCCATATCCCTTGATCCCTTTCACTCTGATGGCCATCTCCAGCCTCCTCTTGAATATATTCCCCTCTTGATGAGGAGAATTCACATTATAGAAGAACAGGTGCTGGAAATCTTAAAATTCATCTTAGATGAGTTCCCAGCACCTCATGAAATATATCCCAGGATTTTATGGGTGGCTAGGGAGAAAATTATGGATTAATTTGTGAAAATATTTGTATCATTAACAGCTGTAGGTGAAGTGCCTGAAGATTGGAGGGTGACTAATGCTGTGCTATCCTTTAACAAAGGCTAGAGGGAAGTGCCTGGGAACTACAGACCGGTGAGCCTAACGCCGGTGTTGGGTAAGTTGTTGATGGGGATTCTGAAAGGCAGGATCTACAGGCATTCCTGATGAAAGGATTATGCCCAGAACATCTATTCTCCTGCTCCTCAGATGCTGTCTGACCTGCTGTGCTTTTCCAGCACCACACTCTTGACTCTGATGTCCAACATCTGCAGTCCTCACTTTCTCTTAGACATTTGGAGAGGCAAGGGATCATTTGGAATAGTCAGCATTGCTTTGTGCATGGGTAATCGTGTCTCACAAATTTAATTACACTTTTTTGAAGGGGTGATGGAGAAAGTGGATGAGAGCAGAGCAGTAGACATTTTTGTTGTGGTTCTGCTCGCCGAGCTAGAAGTTTTTGCTGCAAACGTTTCATTCCCTGGCTAGGGAACATCATCAGTGCTGTTGGAGCCTCGTGTGAAGTGCTGCTTTGATGTTTCTTCCGGTATTTATATTGGTTTGTTCTTGCCGCTTCCGGGTGTCAGTACTACAAACGGTAGTACCCATGATGATAAGAAAACGACAAACACATAACCTCAACACCAAGGAGAGGGAAGCACTGAAAGCACTGAAAAATGACAAAAACATAATCATACTACCGGCAGATAAAGGCAGAATGATGGTCATCCTGGATAAATCAGACTACATCAGTAAAGCACAACAACTACTCGCAGACACCAAAAACTGACACCCGGAAGTGGCAAGAACAAACCAATATAAATACCGGAAGAAACATCAAAGCAGCGCTTCACACGAGGCTCCAACAGCGCTGATGATGTTCCCTAGCCAGGGAACGAAACGTTTGCAGCAAAAACTTCCAGCTCGGCGAGCAGAACCACAACAACCGATACCCGAGCTACAAATCTTCAATCAGATTTTAGACATTTTTACATTGGTTACATGGACTTCAGCAAGGCCTTTGACAAGGTACTGCATTGGTATGTTCTCAGGGGATCATGGGAGAGCTAACCAATCGCATATCAAATTGGCTTGATGATAGAATACAGAGAGTATTGGTAGAGGGTTGTTTTTCAGACTGGAGACCTGTGACCAGCAGCATGCATGAATTGGTGCTGGGTCCACTGTTACTCATAAGTTATTTGAATGATTTGGATGAGAATTTAGAAGGCATAGTTAGTAACTTTGCGGATGACACCAAGATACGTGGCATGGTGGACAGTGAAGAAGGTTACTTGGTGAGAACTTGATCAGCTGGGCCAGTGGGCCAAGGAATGATAGATGGAGTTTAATTTAGATAAATGCAAGCTTTTGAATTTTCTTGGGTCAAACCAGGGCAGGACTTACACAGTCAATGGTAGTGCCCTAGGGGGTGTTATAGAACAAAGAGATCAAGGGGTACAGGTTCATAGCTCTTTAAAACTTGAGTCACAGGTAGGTTGGATGGTGAAGAAGGCTCAGGTAGGTTGGGAGCAAGAGCTATATGGTGGGACAATTGAGGAACACTGGCGAACAGGCAAAATAAAGTTTTGACAGTGTTCAGTGAAGTATAGCTGCAAATGTGTTGCTGGTCAAAGCACAGCAGGCCAGGCAGCATCTCAGGAATAGAGAATTTGACGTTTCGAGCCACCACCTCCAACCTCATAGTCCCACAACCCCGCACCGTCCGTTTCTACCTCCTGCCCAAAATCCACAAACCTGCCTGCCCCGGCCGACCCATTGTCTCAGCCTGCTCCTGCCCCACCGAACTCATCTCCCAATACCTCGACACGGTCCTGTCCCCTTTAGTCCAAGAACTCCCCACCTACGTTCGGGACACCACCCACGCCCTCCACCTCCTCCAGGATTTTCGCTTCCCCGGTCCCCAACGCCTTATTTTCACTATGGACATCCAGTCCCTGTACACCTCCATCCCCCATCACGAAGGCCTCAAAGCCCTCCGCTTCTTCCTTTCCCGCCGCACCAACCAGTACCCTTCCACTGACACCCTCCTTCGACTGACTGAACTGGTCCTCACCCTGAATAACTTCTCTTTTCAATCCTCCCACTTCCTCCAAACTAAAGGAGTTGCCATGGGCACCCGCATGGGCCCCAGCTATGCCTGCCTCTTCGTAGGATATGTGGAACAGTCCATCTTCCGCAACTACACTGGCACCACCCCCCACCTTTTCCTCCGCTACATCGATGACTGTATCGGCGCTGCCTCGTGCTCCCACGAGGAGGTTGAACAGTTCATCAACTTTACTAACACCTTCCATCCCGACCTCAAATTCACCTGGACTGTCTCAGACTCCTCCCTCCCCTTCCTAGACCTTTCCATTTCTATCTCGGGCGACCGACTCAACACAGACATCTATTATAAACCGACTGACTCCCACAGCTACCTGGACTACACCTCCTCCCACCCTGTCCCCTGTAAAAACGCCATCCCATATTCCCAATTCCTTCATCTCCGCCGCATCTGCTCCCAGGAGGACCAATTCCAACACCGCACAGCCCAGATGGCCTCCTTCTTCAAGGACCGCAGATTCCCCCCAGACGTGATCGACGATGCCCTCCACCGCATCTCCTCCACTTCCCGCTCCTCCGCCCTTGAGCCCCGCTCCTCCAACTGCCACCAAGACAGAACCCCACTGGTTCTCACCTACCACCCCACCAACCTCCGCATACAACGTATCATCCGCCGCCATTTCCGCCACCTCCAAACGGACCCCACCACCAAGGATATATTTCCCTCCCCTCCCCTATCAGCGTTCCGCAAGGACCACTCCCTTCGTGACTCCCTCGTCAGATCCACACCCCCCACCAACCCAACCTCCACCCCGGCACCTTCCCCTGCAATCGCAGGAAATGTAAAACTTGCGCCCACACCTCCACACTCAGTTCCCTCCAAGGCCCCAAGGGATCCTTCCATATCTGCCACAAGTTCACCTGTACCTCCACACACATCATCTATTGCATCCGCTGCACCCGATGTGGCCTCCTCTATATTGGTGAGACAGGCCGCTTACTTGCGGAACGCTTCAGAGAACACCTCCGGGCCGCCCGAACCAACCAACCCAATCACCCCGTGGCTCAACACTTTAACTCTCCCTCCCACTCCACCGAGGACATGCAGGTCCTTGGACTCCTCCACCGGCAGAACACAACAACACGACGGCTGGAGGAGGAGCGCCTCATCTTCCGCCTGGGAACCCTCCAACCACAAGGGATGAACTCAGATTTCTCCAGTTTCCTCATTTCCCCTCCCCCCACCTTGTCTCAGTCGGTTCCCTCAACTCAGCACCGCCCTCCTAACCTGCAATCCTCTTCCTGACCTCTCCACCCCCACCCCACTCCGGCCTATCACCCTCACCTTGACCTCCTTCCTGATGAAGGGCTTATGCTCGAAACGTCGAATTCTCTATTCCTGAGATGCTGCCTAACCTGCTGTGCTTTGACCAGCAACACATTTGCAGCTGTGATCTCCAGCATCTGCAGACCTCATTTTTTATTCAGTGAAGTATACACCAGTGAGAAGGAAGGACTGTTGGAAAAGGGGTCAATCAGCCATGGATAACTCAATAAATAAAGGAGGTTATCTAATAAAGCCTGATGCATACAAACTGGCAAAGGTCAGTGAGAAATGAGAGGACTGGGAAATCTTTAAAGGGCAAACAGAAAGTCACAAGGAAAGCTATAAAGTAAAGGGAAGGTGGATTATGGGAGTAAATTGGTTCAGAATATAAAAACAGGTAGGAAAAGTTTCTACAAATATATAAAATGAAAAAGAGTTGCTCAGGTAATCATTGATTGTTTTAGAGGATGAGAAGGGTGATTTATTAATGGGAAATAAGTAAATGGCCAAAGCGTTGAACAGATATATTGTGTCAGTCTTCACAGTGGAGGACACTAATAATGTGTCAGTAATTGATGACAAGGAGGTTTGGTAGGTGAGAACCTAGAAAGGATCATTATCAGTAAAGGGATAGTATTAGGTAAGTTAATGGAATGTATCCCAGGGCCCTATGTGATTAGATTAGGTTCTCTACAGTGTGGAAACAGGCCTTTCAGCCCAACAAGTCCACACCGACCCACCGAAGAGTAATCCACCCAGACCCATTCCCCTACCTGATATTTACCCCTGACATGGCAATTTAGCATGGCCAATTCACCTGACCCGCACATCGTTTGGATTGTGGGAGGAAACCGGAGCACCCGGAGGAAATCCACGCAGGCACGGGGAGAATGTGCAAATTCCACACAGACAGTCATCCAAGGTGGGAATCGAACCCGAGTCTCTGGCGCAGTGAGGCAGCAGTGCTAACCACTGAGCCACCGTGCTGCCCATGATGTGTTCAACAATTTTCAATGATTTTTTTGTTGAACCCATATCGCAGTTTTATGTCATAGACACAAATATAGACAATTCACATCCTAAGTCACAAATTGAAATAACAGACAACCTCTCAATCAGGTGGTTAACTACTGAGATTTCAAACTCTTATCCTGAAATCACACTGAAACCTTTCTTTGTGATGGACTCCAATACGCCAAGAAACAGAGAGAGAGAGATGGCAGAGAGAGAGAGATGGCCCAGACAGAGAGATGGCAGAGAGAGAGAGATGTCCCAGAGAGAGAGAGATGGCAGAGAGAGAGAGATGGCCCAGAGAGAGATGGCAGAGGGAAATGGCAGAGAGAGAGAGAGGGCCCAGAGAGGGAGATGACAGAGAGATGGCAGAGAGAGAGGGAGATGGCCCAGAGAGAGATGGCAGAGGGAAATGGCAGAGAGAGAGAGAGAGGGCCCAGAGAGGGAGATGACAGAGAGATGGCAGAGAGAGAGGGAGATGGCCCAGAGAGAGATGGCAGAGGGAGAGGGAGATGGCCCAGAGAGACATAGTAGAGGGAGATGGCAGATGGAGATGGCAGAAGGAGAGAGGGGGCAAAGGGAGATTCAGCATGGACCACTCCCTTCCATGAAGTTGTTCCTTTGACCAGCAGGCCTCCAAACTGACTGACCGCTTGCTCTGAGCAGCAAGACTGCTAAAACCCAAACCAAACCAAACCAGAACAGAGAGAAGCTGAGCTGGGAGAATTGGCCACTCCCCTTCCATTGTACAAATTTTTGTTTTCAACTTAAAAGCTTCCTCAAGTAGATCAACCCAGACATTTCAGAACCTGTGTCTTTATGACCTCCGACAAAACAAAACAAGGACAATAAAGGGCCCACAATGCTGGGCTGAGCATTTATCTTAATCTCAGACCAACCCAACCAACTCACCCCTCAATTTACTGCTGTCCATGTACTTGTCCAGCAGTTGCTTAGATATCCCGAATGTTTCTGACTCTACTACCACAGTGTATTCCATACACCCACCATTTTCTGCATAAAGAACCTACCTCCGCCATCTTCCCGATACCTTCCTCCAGTCACCATAAAATTATGACTCCTTTTGATGGCCATTTCTGCCCTGGGGAAATGTCTTTGGCTATCTACTCTATCTATGCCTCTCATTACCTTGTGCACCTCTATCAAGTAATTTCTCTTCCATCTCTCCAGTCCGAAAATCCCGAGCTCTCGCAACCCCTCTTCATAAGCCAAGCCCTCCAATCCAGGCAGAATCCTGGTATATCTCCTCTGCACCCTCTCTCAAGCAGCTGCATCCTTGAATGAGGTGACCAGAACTGGACATACTTTTTCAAGTGTGGTCGAACTGTAGTTTTATAGATCTGCAGCATACACCTTCTTAACAACTCTATCAACTTGGGTGGCAACTGTGAGGGATCTATATACGTGGACCCTAAGATCCTACTCTTCCTCCACACTGCCAATAATCTTGTCTTTATCTCTGTATTCAGCATTCAAATTCAACCTTATAAAATAAATCTCTTCTCATTTATCCAGGTTAAACTCCATCTGCCACTTCTCAGCCCAGCTCTGCATCCTGTCAATGTCCCGGTGTAACCTACAACAGCCCTCCACACTATCCACAACTCCACCAACTTTCGTGTCATCAGCAAACTCACTAACCCACCCTTCCACTTCTTCATCCAAGTCATTTATTAAAAACTATAAAGAGCAGAGGCCCAAGAACAGATCCCTGTGGGACGTCACTGGTCACCAAACTCCAGGCCGAACACTTTCCATTCACTACCACTCACTATCTTCTTTCAGCCAACCAATTCTGTATCTAGACAGCTAGATTTCCCTGTATCTCATACCTCCTAATTTTCTGAATGAAACTACCGTGGGGCACCTTCTCAAATGCTTTACTGAAATCTATATACATCACATCCACTGCTCGACGTTTGTCAACTTGTCTAATCACATCCTCAATAAGGTTTGTGAGGAATGACCTGCCCCTCACTCAGCCATGCTAACTATCTCTAATCAAACTATGTTTTTTTCAAATAGTTATAAATCCTAACTCTCAGAATCCTTTCAGTACCTTGCTTACCACAGACATAAGACTGACTGGTCAGTAATTCCCAGGGATTTCCCTACTCCCTTTCTCGAACAGAGGAAAAACATTCACTTCCTTCCAGTCATTCAGTACTACTCCTGTGGAGAGTGAGGATGCAAAGATCATCGTCAGAGGCACAGCAATCTCATTCCTCGCTTCCCGTAGTCACCTTGGATATATCTGGTCCGACCATGGGGACTTAGCTATTTTGATGTTTCCCAAAATTTCCAGCACATCCACTTCCTTAACATCAATCTGTTCAACCTGATTAACCTGGTCACACAGTGTTCTCACTCACAACAAGGTCCCTGTCTCTAGTGAATACTGAAGCAAAAAAAACTCATTGGGGGCCTTCCCTACCTCTTCAGACTCCAGGCACAAGTTCCCTCCACTATCCCTGATCAGTCCGACATTCTCTCTGATCATTCTTTTATTCCTCACGTACGTGTAGAACATCTTTGGGTTTTCCCTAATCCTTCCCAACAAGGCTTTTTCATGCATCATCATACCGACCAGCTGTTGAATATTTTTGCTGATGAATGTTCAATTTCCTGGTGAAATACCCGATAGACCTTTCTATCTTCTCATCATCGTCCTGTAGGAGCACCGCACCGACACCCACATCACTCGCATCGATAGCCACCTTGAATGGCTTTGTGTAATTAGGTGTGGCTAATACTGGGGCAATGGTTAACACAGCTTTCAGGCTGTCAAATGCCCTCTGACAGTCCACTGTCCACGGAAACTTCTTGCCTTTCCTAAGCAATACTATGATTCTAGCAGCCACACTGCTAAAATTTAGAACATATTTTTGATAAAATGCACTCAATCCCAGGAACCGAAGTACTGCTCTTTTTGTCGGTGGTATGGGAAATTCCCCAATAACCTTTGGTTTTGCATCCCATGAGACCATTTGCCCATGTCCAATACTGTGGCCCAAGAAGGTGACTTGGGTTTTGGCAAATTCACTTTTAGCTAGGTTTATCACCAAGCCTACCGTCAGAAATCGAATGAATAAGTCCAATAGATGTTGCAAATGTTCCTTCCACGTGTGAGTAAAAATCACCAGGTCATCAATATATACCACACAATTGGGTAATCCTGAAATGACCTTATTAGTTCACCTCTGAAATGTGGCTGGTGCATTTTTTATACCAATGTTATGACTTTAAACTGATACCGTCCACTTGGCTGAAATTGTCTTCACTCTTTTGGAGAAAGTGAGGACTGCAGATGCTGGAGATCAGAGCTGAAAATGCTTTGCTGGAAAAGCGCAGCAGCTCTTTTGGACAAAGGTACCTGCTAATATCCTCTGAACAAGTCCAACTTAGAAATATACTTTGCTAATACCTTTTCAACACAGTCTTCCAACTGTGGAACTAGATATACATCAGTCTTTGTAACGGCATTGACTTTGCGATAGTCCACACATAACCGTTGGGTACCATCTGGTTTTGGTACCATTATCTGTGGATGAGCTCCAGTCCTTGTAACTCATTTCGATTCAATTACCTTGGAGCACTATTCAATCTCCTTTTGAACCTGTGCCAACTTCAGAGGATTACGCCTATAAGGATGTTGCTTAATTGGAACAGAATCTCCTATATCTACATCGTGCACAGTTAGGTTAGTACTTCCCAGCTTATTTCCATACAATTCCCCATGTGACAGTAATAACTCGTTCTGGTCATTTTTGATTTTCCTCTGGAAGGTAACTCAGTAATTTATCCCAATTTTTGACAACTTCCTCATTGTTGAATTTGAGGAATGCCCAATTCAGAATCCTCTGAACTTGGATCTTCCCTCTGTGTTGTAACCAATCACACAGACTCCTTTGGCTTTCCTTCTCTGTCCAATTCACATGACACACTCTGTGAAACTTCCTTCTGTCTGGAGTCCTTATCAAATACAACACTTTCCATTTGAGAAAGTACACTAAACCATGCTTTTATAGGTTCATCTATCACTGGAAGTAACACTAACACACTATCTCTGCTTGTGAGTTTTTGATTTCTTGTCTTCTTCCTGTTTCATTCTATGTTGTGGTACTTTTAAATGCTGTCTAGCCAACTCGTCTGCTCGATTTAATTGTTCCCAAAAATCTGACACAAAGTCCAAATATGTGGTCTCTGAATTCTGACTCACCAATTTCTCCTGAACCAATTTTAACAGTCTTCTCACTTCATGCCCCAAAAACAGATTCAAATGGACTGAACTTAGTCAATTCATCGGGTGCATCTCTGATCGCAAAAAGTACAAACAGAATTCCTTTATCCCAATCGTCTGGATAGTCTTGACTGTGGGCCTTCAACATGGTCTTTAATGTCTGATGCCACCGTTCTAGCGCTCCCTGTGATTCTGGATGGTATGCAATAGATTTGACTTGTGTATTCCTAAGCTGTCCGTAACTTCCTTGAATAATTTTCAAGTGAAGTTTGACCCTTGATCTGATTATATCTCTGTGGGTAGGCCATATCTAGTGTGGAATTTGAATAATTCTTCTACTATTTTCTGCCAGAGCGGCGAGGAGAGAAGGAGTGCTGAAGCGAGGGCTGCCAGGAAAGGGGAGTTTTCTCGCATTAGAAGGGACTTACCTCGCAAGTCGGGCCTCCATTTTGCCGAGAGGTGCGAGGGAGGAGCGAAGGACTTTTGGGAATTCATCTATTTGTGTGGTGGCGTTATCCGAAACACTACTCGGATAGTGTCTCCCACCCATCTTCCTCCTCTTACCAAAAAAAAGGCTTTGTGCGCCAGATTGGTAAGGTAATGTGTTTATTTTTTATTCCTTATTTTTTCTACAGTCCCTTTGGGAATTTAGAATCGTGGGAATGGCGGTGAGGACAGTTGAATGTTCCTCCTGCAGAATGTGGGAGGTAAGGGTCACCACTAGCGTCCCTGCAGACTACACCTGCAGGAAGTGCACCCAACTCCAGCTCCTCGTAAACCGTGTTAGGGAGCTGGAGCTGGAGCTGGATGAACTTTGGATCATTCGGGAGGCAGAGAGTGTTATTGAGAGGAGTTACAGGGAGGTAATCACTCCTCAGGTACAAGAAAAAGGCAGATGGGTTACAGGCAGGGGACGGAAAGGGAACCAGCAGGCAGTGCAGGGATCCCCTGTGGCCATTCCCCTCAACAATAAGTATACCGTTGGGGGGGATGATTTACCAGGGGAAAGCAGTGGGGCACAGGGCTCTGGCACAGAGTCTGCCCCTGCTGCTCAGAAGGGAAGGGGGAAGAGGAGCAGAGCAGTAGCCATTGGGGACTCCATAGTTAGGGGGACAGATAGGAGGTTCTGTAGGGATGAGAGAGACTCACGGTGGGGGGCCAGAGTTCGTGATGTTTCTGATCGTGTTTTTGGGATTCTTAAGGGGGAGGGGTGGGCAGCCCCAAGTTGTGGTCCACATAGGCACCAATGACAGGTAGGAAGAGAGATGGGGATTTAAGGCAGAAATACAGGGAGCTAGGATGGAAGCTTAGAGTTAGGATGAACAGAGTTGTTGTCTCTGGTTTGTTGCCCGTGCCACGTGCTAGTGAGGTGAGGAACAGGGAGAGAGAGGAGGTGAACACGTGGCTATAGGGATGGTGCAGGAGGGAGGGTTTTGGATTCTTGGATAATTGGAGCTCTTTCTGGAGTAGGTGGGACCTCTACAAGCAGGATGGTCTTCATCTGAACCAGACGGGTACCAATATCCTGGTGGGCGGTGGGGTGGGGGGGAGATTCACTAAGGTTATTGGGGTGGGTTTAAACTAATCCAGCTGGGGGATGGGAACCAAAACTGTAGGTCGGGTATAGAAAAGGTTGAGAGTAGGGAGGTCCGAAATCAAGTTTCAGGGACGCACAATGGCAACGGCAAGCAAGGAGTTGGTTTGAAGTGTGTCTACTGCAACGCCAGGAGCATCCGGAATAAGGTGGGTGAGCTTGCAGCATGGGTTGGTACCTGGGACTTCGATGTTGTGGCCATTTCGGAGACATGGATAGAGCAGGGACAGGAATGGTTGTTGCAGGTTCCAGGATTTAGATGTATCAGTAAGAACAGAGAAGATGGTAAAAGAGGGGGAGGTGTGGCGTTGTTGGTCAAGGACAGTATTACAGTTACAGAAAGGATGTTAGGGGACTCGTCAACTGAGGTAGTATGATCTGGGGTTAGAAATGAGAGGTCACCCTGTTGGGAGTTTTCTATAGGCCTCTGAATAGTTCCAGAGATGTAGAGGTGAGGATAGCAAAGATGATTCTGGATAGGAATGAGAGAGACAGGGTAGTTGTCACGGGGACTTCAACTTTCCAAACATTGACTGGGAACACTATAGTACGAGTACTATAGATGGGTCAGGTTTTGTCCAGTGTGTGTAGGAGGGTTTCCTGACACAGTATGTAGAGAGGCCAACAAGGGGTGTAGCCACATTAGATTTGGTACTGGGTAATGAGCCCGGCCAGGCGTTAGACTTGGAAGTAGGTGAGCACTTTGGTGATAGCGATCACAATTCTGTTATGTTTACTTTAGTGATAGAAAGGGATAGGTGTATACCACTGGGCAAGCGTTACAGCTGGGGGAAAGGCAATTATGATGCGATTAGGCAAGATTTAGGAAGCATAGGATGGGGAAGGAAACTGCAGAGGAAATATGGAGCTTATTCAAGGAAAAGCTCCTGTGTGTCCTAGATAAGTATGTACCTGTCAGGCAGGGAGGAAGCTGTAGAGTGCGGGAGCCGTGGTTTACGAAGGAAGTGGAATCTCTGGTCAAGAGAAAGAAGAAGGCTTATGTTAGGATGAGATGTGAAGGCTCAGTTAGGGCGCTTGAGAGTTACAAGGTAGCCAGGAAAGACCTAAAGAGAGAGCTCAGAAGAGCCAGGAGGGAACATAAGAAGTTGTTGGCAAATAGAATCAGGGTAAACCCTAAGGCTTTCTGTAGGTATTTAAGGAATAAAAGAATGACAAGAGTAAGATTAAGGCCAATCAAGGATAGTAGTGGGAAGTTGTGTGTGGAGTTAGAGGGCAAAATTAATATTTTTCAACAGTATTCACTCTCGAAAATGACAATGTTGTCGAGGGGAATACTGAGATACAGGCTACCAGACTAGGTGGGATTGAGGTTCACAAGGAAGAGGTATTAGAAATCCTGCAGAGTGTGAAAATAGATAAGACCCCTGGGCCGGATGGGATTTATCCTAGGATCCTCTGGGAAGCCAGGGAGGAGATTGCCGAGCCTTTGGCATTGATCTTTAAACCATCATTGTCTACAGGAATAGTGCCAGAGGACTGGAGGATAGCAAATGTGGTTCCCCTGTTCAAGAAGGGGAGTAGAGACAACCCTGGTAATTACAGACCAGTGAGCCTCACTTCAGTTGTTGGTAAAGTGTTGGAAAAGGTTATAAGAGATAGGATTTATAATCATCTAGAAAGGAATAATTTGATTAGGGATAGTCAGCACGGTTTTGTGAAGGGTAGGTCGTGCCTCACAAACCTTATTGAGTTCTTTGAGAAAGTGACCAAACAGATAGATGAGAGTAAACCGCTTGCTGTGGTGTATATGGATTTCAGCAAGGCGTTCGGTAAGGTTCCCCACAGTAGGCTATTGTACAAAATGCTGAGGAATGGGATTGTGGGAGATATAGCAGTTTGGATCAGTGATTGGCTTGCTGAAAGAAGACAGAGGGTGGTGGTTGATGGGAAATGTTCATCCTGGAATCCAGTTACCAGTGGTGTACCGCAAGGGTCAGTGTTGGGTCCACTGCTGTTTGTCATTTTTATAAATGACCTGGATGAGGGCGTAGAAGGGGGGGTTAGTATATTCACAGACGACACTAAGGTCGGTGGAGTTGTGGATAGTGACGAAGGATGTTGTAGGTTACAGAGAGACATAGATAAGCTGCAGAGCTGGGCTGAGAGGTGGCAAATGGAGTTTAATGGGGACAAGTGTGAGGTGATTCACTTTGGACGGAGTAATCGGAATGCAAAGTACTGGGCTAATGGTAAGATTCTTGGTAGTGTAGATGAGCAGAGAGATCTCGGTGTCCAGGTATACAGATCCTTGAAAGTTGCCACCCAGGTTGACAGGGTTGTTAAGAAGGCATTCAGTGTTTTAGCTTTTATTAATAGAGGGACTGAGTTCCAGAACCAGGAGGTAATGCTGCAGCTGTACAAAACTCTGGTGTGGCCGCACTTGGAGTATTGTATACAGTTCTGGTCACCGCATTATAAGAAGGATGTGGAAGCTTTGGAAAGGGTGCAGAGGAGATTTACTCGGATGTTGCCTGGTATGGAGGGAAGGTCTTACGAGGAAAGGCTGAGGGACTTGAGGCTGTTTTCGTTAGAGAGAAGTTGAAAATGTGTTGCTGGTTAAAGCACAGCAGGTCAGGCAGCATCCAAGGAACAGGAATTTCGACGTTTCGGGCATAAGCCCTTCATCAGGAATGAGGAGAGGGTGCCAGGCAGGCTAAGATAAAAGGTAGGGAGGAGGGACTTGGGGGAGGGGCGATGGAGATGTGATAGGTGGAAGGAGGTCAAGGTGAGGGTGATAGGCCGGAGTGGGGTGGGGGCGGAGAGGTTAGGAAGAAGATTGCAGGTTAGGAGGGCGGTGCTGAGTTGAGGGAACCGACTGAGACAAGGTGGGGGGAGGGGAAATGAGGAAACTGGAGAAATCTGAGTTCATCCCTTGTGCTTGGAGAGTTCCCAGGCGGAAGATGAGGCGCTCTTCCTCCAACCGTCATGTTGTTATGTTCTGCCGGTGGAGGAGTCCAAGGACCTGCATGTCCTCGGTGGAGTGGGAGGGAGAGTTAAAGTGTTGAGCCACGGGGTGATTGGGTTGGTTGGTCCGGGCGGCCCAGAGGTGTTCTCTGAAGTGTTCCGCAAGTAAGCGGCCCGTCTCCCCAATGTAGAGGAGGCCACATCGGGTGCAGCGGATGCAATAGATGATGTGTGTGGAGGTACAGGTGAACTTGTGGCGGATATGGAAGGATCCCTTGGGGCCTTGGAGGGAAGTGAGGGAGGAGGTGTGGGCGCAAGTTTTACATTTCCTGCGGTTGCAGGGGAAGGTGCCGGGAGTGGAATTTGAGTTGGTGGGGGGTGTGGACCTGACGAGGGAGTCACGAAGGGAGTGGTCCTTGCGGAACGCTGATAGGGGAGGGGAGGGAAATATATCCCTGGTGGTGGGGTCCGTTTGGAGGTGGCGGAAATGACGGCGGATGATACGTTGTATGCGGAGGTTGGTGGGGTGGTAGGTGAGAACCAGTGGGGTTCTGTCTTGGTGGCGGTTGGAGGAGCGGGGCTCAAGGGCGGAGGAGTGGGAAGTGGAGGAGATGCGGTGGAGGGCATCGTTGATCACGTCTGGGGGGAATCTGCGGTCCTTGAAGAAGGAGGCCATCTGGGCTGTATGGTATTGGAACTGGTCCTCCTGGGAGCAGATGCGGCGGAGACGAAGGAATTGGGAATATGGGATGGAGTTTTTATAGGGGGCAGGGTGGGAGGAGGTGTAGTCCAGGTAGCTGTGGGAGTCAGTCGGTTTATAGTAGATGTCTGTGTTGAGTCGGTCGCCTGAGATAGAAATGGAAAGGTCTAGAAAGGGGAGGGAGGAGTCTGAGACAGTCCAGGTGAATTTGAGGTCGGGATGGAAGGTGTTAGTAAAGTTGATGAACTGTTCAACCTCCTCGTGGGAGCACGAGGCAGCGCCAATACAGTCATCGATGTAGCGGAGGAAAAGGTGGGGGGTGGTGCCAGTGTAGTTGCGGAAGATGGACTGTTCCACATATCCTATGAAGAGACAGGCATAGCTGGGGCCCATGCGGGTGCCCATGGCAACTCCTTTAGTTTGGAGGAAGTGGGAGGATTGGAAAGAGAAGTTATTCAGGGTGAGGACCAGTTCAGTCAGTCGAAGGAGGGTGTCAGTGGAAGGGTACTGGTTGGTGCGGCGGGAAAGGAAGAAGCGGAGGGCTTTGAGTCCTTCTTGATGGGGGATGGAGGTGTACAGGGACTGGATGTCCATCGTGAAGATAAGACATTGGGGGCCGGGGAAGCGAAAATCCTGGAGGAGGTGGAGGGCGTGGGTGGTGTCCCGAACGTAGGTGGGGAGTTCTTGGACTAAAGGGGACAGAACTGTGTCGAGGTACGCGGAGCTGAGTTCAGTGGGGCAGGAGCAGGCTGAGACAATGGGTCGGCCGGGGCAGGCAGGTTTGTGGATTTTGGGCAGGAGGTAGAAACGGGCGGTGCAGGGTTGTGGGACTATGAGGTTGGAGGCGGTGGATGGGAGATCCCCTGAGGTGATGAGGTTATGGATGGTCTGGGAGATGATGGTTTGGTGGTGGGAGGTGGGGTTGTGGTCGCTGGGGCAGTAGGAGGAGGTGTCCGCGAGCTGGCGTTTGGCCTCAGCGGTATAAAGGTGGGTGCGCCAAACTACCACCGCGCCTCCCTTGCCTGCCGGTTAGAGAGAAGACGGTTGAGAGATAACTTCATAGAGAGACATACAAGATAATCAGAGTGTTAGGTCAAGTGGACAGGAAGAGCCTTTTTCCAAGTATGGGGACGGCGAGCACGAGGGGGCCTAGCTTTAAATTGAGGGGTGATAGATATAGGACAGATGTCAGAGGTAGTTTCTTTACTCAGAGAGTAGTGAGGTTATGGAATGCTTTGCCTGCAACAGTAGTAGATTCGCCGACTTTAAGTGCATTCAAGTTGTCATTGGACAAGCGAATGGATGTACATGGGATAGTGTAGGTGGGATGTGCTTCAGATTGGTATGACAGATCGGCGCAACATCGAGGCTGAAGAGCTCACTGTAATGTTCTATGTTCTATCCTTTTCGCTGTAATATTGTGTATTGGGACAGCTTCTGGAAATCTAGTGGTAATTCCATTATTGTTAACAAATACTGATTCTCACTTTTTATTTTAAATAGGGGTTCTTTGCAATCATTTGAGACTCTTGTGAAAGGTTCCTCAAATGCTGGAGTAGGTATTAAAGGTGCTGGTTTTATTACTGACTGTGGTTTTCCAATTACCTGACATGTACAACATGTCTGGCAAAATTCAACTACACCTTTATGCAGTCTAGGCCAGTAAAAATGTCTTTGTACTTCAACTTGAGTTTTTTTTACCCCTAAATGACCCCACACTGGTAGTTCTTGTACCACCCGCTGGCAATTTATAAATCATTTATAAAAATGACAAACAGCAGTGGTCCCAAAACAGATCCTTGTGGCACACCACTAGTAACCGGACTCCAGGCTGAATATTTTCCATCAACCACCACTCGCTGCCTTCTTTCAGAAAGCCAGTTTCTAATCCAAACTGCTAAATCACCCTCAATCCCTTGCCTCTGCATTTTCTCCATCAGCCTACCATGTGGAACCTTATCAAAGGCTTTACTGAAGTCCATGTATACCACATCAACTGCCCTCCCCTTATCTACATGCTTGGTACCTTCTCAAAAAGCTCAATGAGGTTTGTGAGACACAACCTGCCCTTGATAAAACCATGTTGACTATCTGAAACCAAATTGTTGCTTGCTGGATGATTATCAATCCTATCTCTTATAATCCTTTCCAAAACCTTTCCTCCAACAGAAATAAGGCTCACTGGTCTATAATTACCTGGGTCATCTCTGCTGCCCTTCTTGAACAAGGGCACTGCATTTGTATTTCCTCCAGTCCTCTGGTACTAAACCTGTAGGTGATGGCGACTCAAATATCAAAGCCAAAGGCTCTGCTATCACCTCCCTAGCTTCCCAGAGAATCCTCAGATAAATCCCATCCGGCCCAGGGGACTTGTCTACTTTCACTCCTTCTAGAATTGATCACACCTGTTTGTAACTAACCTCGATCCTTTCTAGTCTAATATCTCGTACCCCATTCTTCTCCTGTACAATATTCTCCTTGTCCCGAGTGAACACCGATGAGAAATGTTCGGTTAGCACCTCTCCAATCTCCACAGGGACCACACTCAACTTCCCACTTCTGTCTTTGATTGGCCCTATTCCTATCCTAGTCATCCTTGTATTCCTCACATACCTATAGAAAGCTTTAGGGTTCTCCTTTATTCTTTTTGCTAAAGACTGCTCGTGTCCTCTCTTTGCTCTTCCTAACCCTCTCTTTAAATCCTTCCTCGCTGATCTGTAACTCTCCATCGCCTCATCTGAACCATCTTGTCTCATCAAACATAAGCCTCTTCCTTCTTCTGCTGAACAAGAGATACAATTTCTGTAGTAAACCACGGTTCCCTGACCTTATCACTTCCTCCCTGCCTGACAGGGACAGACCTATCAAGGACATGCAATATCTGTTCCTTAAACCAGCTCCACATTTCCATTATCCCCATCCCCTGCATTTTGCTCCCCCACTCTATGCCTCCTAACTCTGGCCTAATCGCATTATAATTGCCCTTGCCCCATCGATAACTCTTGACCTGTGGCATGTACCTATCCCTTTCCATCACTAAACTAAACATAATTGAATTATGGCCACTCTCTCCAAAGTGCTCACCTATAACTAAACCAAACGCCTGGCCTGGTTCATTCCCAAGCACCAGACCCAGTGTGGCCTCCCCTCTTGTTGGCCCTTCGACATCCTGTGTCAGGTAACCCTCCTGTACACATTGGACACAAACTGATCCATCCGACATACTCGAGCTATAACATTTCCAATCAAAGTTGAGGAAGATAAAGTCCCTCATAATGACCACCCTGTTCCTTTCACTCCTACCCAGGTTAATGTTGCTAATCTTCTCTTCCACCTCCCTGGAACTCTGCGGAGGCCTATAAAAAACTCCAAGCAGTGTGACCTCTCCTCTCCTGTTTCTAACCTCAGCCCACACTACCTCAGTAGGTGAGTCCTTGTCAAAAGTTCTCTCAGCCACCGTTATACTGTCCTTGACTAACAAGACTACACCTCCCCCTCTTTTACTGCCTTGCCTGTTCTTAATGAAAGATCTAACCCTGGGACCTGCAGCATCCATTCCTCACCCTGCTCTATCCATGTCCCTGAAATGACCACAACATTGAAGCCCCAGGTACCTATCCATGCTGCAAGCTCACCTACCTTATTCCGGATACTTCTGGTGTTGAAGTAGACACACTTCAAACCACTTCGCTGTCTGCCAGCACATTCCTGTGACCCTGAAATCCTGTCCCTGTCCTTCCTACTCTCATCCTCCTGTGCACTGCAGCTACCCCTCCAGTTCCCAGCCCCCTGCTGAGCTAGTTTAAACCCACCCGAATAGCACCAGCACATTTCCCACCCAGGATATTAGTACCCCTCTGGTTCAAGTGAAGACTGTCCTGTTTGTACAAGTCCCACCTTCCCCAGAATGAGCCCCAGTTATCCAAGTACCTGAAACCCTCCCTCCTGCACCATCCTTGCATCCACGGGTTCAGCTGATATCTCTCCCTATTCCTTGTCTCACTATCACATGGCACAGGTAACAATCCAGAGATAACAACAACTCGGTTTGTTCTAGCTCTCAGCTTCCACCCTAGCTCCCTGAAATCCTGCCTTACATCCCTATCCCTCTGTCTACCTATGTCGTTGGTACCTACATGGACAATGACTTGAGGCTGGTCACCCTCTCCCTTCAGGATCCCAAAGATACGATCCGAGACATCACGGATCCTGGCATCTGGGAGGCAACATACCAACCATGAGTCTCGTTTGTTCCCAACAAACCTTCGATCTGAGCCTCAAACTATTGAGTCCCCAATGACTAACACTCTCCTCCTTTCCCTCCTTCCCTTCTGGGCAACAGGGACAGGCTCTGGGCCAGAGACCTGGGCCCCACTGCATATCCTGGGTAAGTCATCCCCCTCAACAGTATCGAAAATGGTATACTGTTAAGAGGTAGTTTCTTTACTCAGAGAGTAGTAAGGGTATGGAATGCTTTGCCTGCAACGGTAGTAGATTCACCAACTTTAAATACATTTAAGTCATCATTGGACAAACATATGGATGTACATGGAATAGTGTAGGTTAGATGGGCTTCAGATTGGTATGACAGGTTGGCGCAACATCGAGGGCCGAAGGGCCTGTACAGCACTGTAATGTTCTATGTTCTATGATCTTCAGGGGAACATCCACAGGAGATCCCTCCACTGATGTTTTTTCCCCTTTCAAACAGTCACCCATCTTTCTTCTTGCCTAGGAGTAACCACTTCCCTGTAACTCCTATCTATCACAGCCTCTGCCTCCCGAATGATCCAAAGTTCATCCAGCTCCCGCTCCAGTTCCCTGACACCGTCTTGGAGGATTGAGATTTGGGTGCACTTCCTGCAGATGTATTTGGATGGAACACTAATGGTGTCCCTCACCTCAAACATCCTGCAGAAGGAACATTGCTCTCCCTGCACTGCCATCCCTGCTCGTCCCCTAATCACAAAGTAAAAAAGAGACGCTTACCTGCTATCTCCCTGGTCTTTAAGGTTAGAGGAGCTGGTTGGGTGGGAGGCCCTACAAAGGTCGGGTGTCGGGTTGAGAGGACACTGACTTATATAGCAAGATGTATTAATAAAAATAAGAAGTCTCTCCTTTCCCGGAAACCTCTGCTCTCTGACTTCAACTTAAAAGCACAAATCAGTGACTCACCGCTCCCGGCAGACCCCTGGTTCAAGCTCCTGCCCTTCGAGTTGCTGCTGCCGCTGAAAAACAGAAATCATATTTGTACCTGCCTCCCCCAGCACTCTCAGGTGGCACAGTCCATATTTGTACCTGCCTCCCCCAGCACTCTCAGGTGGCACAGTCCATATTTGTACCTGCCTCCCCCAGCACTCTCAGGTGGCACAGTCCATATTTGTACCTGCCTCCCCCAGCACTCTCAGGTGGCACAGTCCATATTTGTACCTGCCTCCCCCAGCACTCTCAGGTGGCACAGTCCATATTTGTACCTGCCTCCCCCAGCACTCTCAGGTGGCACGGTCCATATTTGTACCTGCCTCCCCCAGCACTCTCAGGTGGCACGGTCCATATTTGTACCTGCCTCCCCCAGCACTCTCAGATAGCACGGTCCATATTTGTACCTGCCTCCCCCAGCACTCTCAGGTGGCACGGTCCATATTTGTACCTGCCTCCCCCAGCACTCTCAGGTGGCACGGTCCATATTTGTACCTGCCCCAACCTGGTACTCTATCCACCACCAACCTCCGACTGACATGTCCGTAATTCCCAGGATTATCCCTATTCCCTTTCTTGAACAAGGGAATAATATTTGTCACCTTCCAACCATCTGGTACTACTCCAGTGGGCAGTGAGGGTGCAAAGTTTATCACCAAAGGCGCAGCAATCTCTTCCCTCACTTCCTGTAGTAATGGGTATATCCCATCTGGCCCAGGGGATTTATCTAGCCTTATGTTTTTCAAAATTTCCAGCACATTCTCCTTCCTAACATCAACTGTTTGAGTGTATCAGCCTGTCCTCACAAACGACAAGGTCCCTCTCACGAGGGAATACTGAAGCAAAGTATCCATTAAGGCCCTCCCCTTCCTCTTTCCACTCCAGGTGCAAGTTCCCTCGACTATCCCTGAACGGTCCTACCCTCACTCTGGCCATCCTCTTGTTCCTCACAAACGTTTAGAATGCTTTAGGGTTTTCCATAATCCTACCCGGTGATTTTTTTTCAATGTCCCCTTCTAGCTCTCCTAAGTCCATTCTTCAGTTCCTTCCTGGCTACCTTCATAACTCTCTAGAACCCTGTATGATTCTTACCTCCTCAACCTTAAGTAAGCTTCCTGCTTCCTCTTGACTTGATCTTCCACATCCCTTGTTACCCAACATTCCCGCACTCTACCATCCCTTCCTTGCCTCACTGGGACAAACCTGTCCAGCTCTATCAGCACGTGCTCCCTAAACAACCTCCACATTCTGTTGTGCATTTCGCTGGGAACATCTGTTCCCTGTTTAGTCTCCCCTGACAATAACTGTTCCATCTGCAGCTTTCCAAACTCTGCCTCCCAATCTGCTCCTCGGTGTCCCTGTTGTCATTGGGGTGTGCAGAAACCTCGGGGAAGATGAGGGCTGCAGAGGTAGGAGATCAGAGTCGAGAGTGTGGTGCTGGAAAAGCACAGCCAGTCCGGCAGCATCCAAGGAGCAGGAGAATCCACGTTTTGGGCATAATCCCTTCATCAGGAGGAGGATGCTGCCTGACCGGCTGTGCTTTTCCAGCTCCACGCTTTTGTCGACAGAACACTCCCAACATAGTGACTGTTCCTTTCCTGTTTCTGACTTCCACCCATACTGACTCAGTGAAGGAGAATCCAAAGAGATTAATGCTAAAAGAGTAACTAGGGAGAGAGTAGGGAGCTTTAAAGATCAACAAGGCCAGCTGTGTTTGAGCCACAGGAGATTGGTGAGATCCTAAACAAATATTTCTTGTCATTATATACTGTAGAGGAAGACACGGAAGGTGGGGATCTCGAGGAAATAAATAGTGAAGTCTTGAAAAGAGTCCACATAACTGAAGTGGAGATGCTGGAAGTCTTAAAATACATAAAAGTGGATAAATCCTTGAGACATGATCAGGTGTATCGCGTGATATTTTGGTAAGTGAGAGAAGAAATTGTGGAGAGGCCTGAGCAGTGATGAGGTGCTGGAAATCTGGAGGGTGGCTCATGTATTTAAGAAAGGCTGCCAAAATTGTGGGAGAAAGGACAGTGAAGACAATGCTTTTCACTGTGCCTCGGTACGCGTGACAGGAAATTCAATTCAATTCAGAAAGTTATCTGAGTCGACAACAGGAACTTGATCAACTGAGCTGACAAATACCATTGTAATTTAGACCAATACAAGGTTTTACTTTTTGTTAAGAACTTACACAGTGGTGATGGGGCTCTGGGGTGTGATGTCGAACAGACACCCGAGGGGTGCAGGTCCAGAGCTCCTTGAAAATGGCATCACAGGTAGACAGGTTAGTGAAAAAGGCATTTGTCATGCTTGCTCTCATTGGTCAGAGCACTGAGTACAGGAGTTGGGACATGATGGAGGTGCTGCAAAGAATATTGGGGAGGCCACGTTTGGAGTACTGTGTATCATTCTCTCTTCCTGCTATAGGAAGGCTGTTATCAAACTGGAGTTATCAGGGATGCCCTCATAGAGGTTTATAAAATCTCGAGGGGCATCGAAATGTTGAATCGCCAAGGTCTCCAGGATAGGGTAGTCCAAAACAAGGGGCATAGGTTTAAGGTGAGAGGGGAAGGACTTAAGAGGGACCTGAGGGGCAACATTTTCACACAAAGTGTGCCAGAGGAAGTGATAGAGGTGAGTACAATTACAACATTTAATAGATAATTGGACAGGTACATGGCTAGGAATGGTTTTGAGGAATATGAGCCAAACACGGGCAAATTGGGACTAGTTCCGTTTGGGAAACCTAGTCAGCATGTTTGAGTTTGGCCAAAGGCTTTGTTTCCAAGCTGCATGAATTTATGGCTCTGGCTGACACATCCTTAATAAATACAAAGACATTAGTCAGATACAATTTCCTTTTCATAAAGTCATGTTGACTCATGTGGACATGTACTGCATCAATTATTAAAGCATTTTCAGAATATTTACAAAATTATAATCTGGTCAAGTGTGCTCGGCTAACTGGCCTGTAATTACCCGCTTTTTCCCTCTCTCCCTCCCTTTCTGAATTGAGCTGTCACATTGGCACACTAATACTTCTCCAGAATCCAAGGGTTTTTGGAAAATTACAACCAACGTATCGACTATTTCTGTAGCTCCTTCTTTTAGGATACTAGGATGCAAGTCATCAGGCCCAGGGACTCGTCTGCCTTTAGCCCTCTTTCATCCTCTTAGAATCCCTACAGTGCGGTAACAGGCCATTTGGCTTCGCAAGTCCACACTGACCCTTTGAAGAGCACTCCACCCAGATCCATTCCCCTACCCTAATGCTCTACATTTCCCCTGATTAATGAAGCTAACATACACATTGATACAATGGGCAATTTAGCATGGTCAATTCACCTGACCTGCACGCAGGCTCGGGTAGAATGTGCAAACTCCACACAGTCGCCCGAGGCTGGGATCGAACCTGGGATCCTGTCACTGTGAGGCAGCAGTGCTAATCACTGTGCCACTGTACCACCTCTCAGTGGGTCTAATACAACTTCTTCAGTGATGGTGAAGGTATTTAATTCCTCCCCTTTGATTTTTTTTGTATTAATGCGATGTTTAAAGTATCTTGCAGCAAAAAGACAGATGCAGAATATCTGTTTAAATCCACTGCCATTTCCTTGTTCACCAGAAACTATCACCCCAGGTTCATTTTCTGAGGGGCCTGTGTTCACTGTGATCACTCCCCTTTTTATCCATGTAAAGAATCTCTTGTCTGTTTTTATGTTTCTCACTAATTTGCGTTTGCAATTTGTTTCTCTGCTTTTATTGCTTTTTAAATCCTTTTTTCTTCATTCTGAATTTATCCCAGTTGTTCAGGCCCACCCCTTTGGATTGTTTCTCCTCAATGGGATGTCTTTTCCCTGAGAGCCATGAATGACCTCCTTTAATATCTGCTCCTGCTGCCTGCCTGTCATTGCTGCTGATCCAGCTGACCAACTCACTTCAGCTAACTCCATATTCATTGATTGTAATTCCTTTTATTTAAGGAAAGCACGGTTGTTTTTGAGTCTAGTTTCTCATTGGCAAAATGAATATTAAAAATTGATCATGCTATGATCCCTACTTCCAAGGGAATATGTTTCTGATGAGAAATAGGATACTGGGCTATGTGGAGCAGGCAGGAGAGTGGAAGTTGGACCAGGATAAGATCATGTTAAATAGCAGACTGCACTCAAAGAGCTGAATTGCCTCCTGCTGCTCTGAAATCCAATCTTTTACTCTCAGGTGATTGATTAAACCTGCCTTATTTCTCATTATGAAATCCAGGAGAACCTGTTCCCTGCCCATGAAGCTCTCTATGAAGTCCTTGTCATCGTTTAACCTTTCTAATTGGATTAACCCAATTAACATGAAGATTAAAGTTACCCACAATGATTGCTCTCTTCTTTTTCCAGGCTCCTATGGTTGATTGAGTTCCTAGCCTTACACACACAGTAGCTACTGTTTGGAGTCTGAACACTATTCTGACCAAGTTCTTTCTCCTGCTTTTTTTTTAAACTCCACCTAAATGTCATTTCATCTCTTACTGACAGTGCTACCCCATTACCTTTTCCATTTCCCCATCCCTCTGAAACATTCCTGAATATTAAGTTCCCAGTTTTGATCTCTCTGTAACCATGTTTCTGTACTTCAGTTTGCACTGTCAGTTCGTTGACCTCGCTCTGAATGCTTTGTACATGAAGACACGATGCCTTTCGGTTTGTTCTAGTATTGAATGTCCCTCCACATTTAAGGTTCCTTGGTGCAACCTGATATTCACGCATTCTGTCCCTTTGGTTTCCTGGTGACCAGCAGCCCCATCACTAACCAACAATCCTCACCTTTCCTTGAGCTTTGATTTTTCTGATGAAACTGCAGGAGGAAGTGATCCAGTAAATGGCAAAACCTTTTGAAACATTAACATGCAGAGAGACTGAGGTATACAGGTCCATAATTCCCTGGAAGCAGCAGTATATGTGGATAAAGTGGTCAAGAAGGTGGATGGTAAGTTTGCTTTCATTGGTTGTGGCATAGAGCATAAAAATTGGCAAGCCATGTTGCAGCTGTCTTGAACTTTACTTCAGCCACATTTGGCAACTTGGCTACCATTCTGGTTGCCACATTACCAAAAAGATATGGAGGCTTTAGAGAGAGTACCGAGCCTGTCTGCCCACAAGTTGCCCAGTTTGGAGGGTATTAGATATGAGGAGAGATTGGAAAAACTTGGTTTGTTCTCGCTTGACTCTCGGGGGCTGAGGAGCCTGATAGAAATTTACAAAGTTGTGAGAGGCATGGGTAGAATAGATACATGGAGTCTTTTTCCCAGGATAGAGATATCAAGGTTTGTGAAGGTTTGTAGCTCAGGTTGAGGCTGTAGGTTTGATACCCAGACGTTTCATTACCTGGCTCGGTAACATCATCAGTGGCGACCTCCAAGTGAAGCGAAGCTGGTGTCTCCTGCTTTCTATTTATATGTTTGTCCTGGATGGGGTTCCTGGGGTTTGTGGTGATGTCATTTCCTGTTTGTTTTCTGAGGGGTTGATAGATGGTATCTAGATCTATGTGTTTGTTTATGGTGTTGTGGTTGGAGTGCCAGGCCTCTAGGAATTGTCTGGCATATCTTTGCTTAGCCTGTCCCAGGATAGATGTGTTGTCCCAATCAAAATGGTGCTTTTTTTTCCTCAGTGTGTAGGGCTGTGAGGGAGAGAGGGTCATGTCTTTTTGTGGCTAGCTGGTGTTCATGTATCCTGGTGGCTAACTTTCTTCCTGTTTGTCCTACGTAGTGTTTGTGGCAGTCCTTGCATGGAATTTTGTAGATGACATTGGTTTTGTCCATGGGTTGTACTGGGTCTTTTAAGTTTGTTAGTTTTTGTTTGAGAGTGTTGGTGGGTTTGTGTGCTACTAGGATTCCGAGGGGTCTCAGTAGTCTGGCTGTCATTTCTGAAACTTCTTTGATGTATGGTAAGGTGGTTAGGGTTTCTGGTTGTGTTTGGTCTGCTTGTCGTGGTTTGTTCTTGAGGAATCTGCGGACTGTATTTTTTGAGTATCCGTTTTTCTTGAATACGTTGTATAGGTGGTTCTCCTCTGTTTTCCGAAGTTCGTCTGTGCTGCAGAGTGTCGTGGCTCGTTGGAATAGTGTTCTGATACAGCTTTGTTTGTGTGTGTTGGGATGGTTGCTGGTGTAGTTAAGTATTTGGTCAGAGTTTGTCGTTTTTCTGTGTACACAGGTTTGTAGCTCTCCGTTGTCCGTTCTTTTGACTGTGGCGCCCAGGAATGCGAGTTTGTTGTCAGTTTCTTCCTCCTTGGTGAACTTTATGCCTGTGAAGGTGTTGTTGATGTTAAATGTCTCATCTATCTTGTTTTGTTTTGTGATGAAAAAGGTGTCATCTACATAGCAGACCCTGGACATCACAGTCGAAAGAATGGACAACTATCTTCCTCTTCAGGAAGACTAGACAAGCCTCCTTCTTCCTCTTTACTAGACATTCAACCTCCCTCGTCAACCAAGGTTCCCTCTCACGACCATCCCTTTCCTGCCTGACAGGTACACACATACCAAGGACACGTTGTATCTGTTCATTGAAAAAGTTCCACATTTCAACGACATCCTTCTCTGACAGCCTATGCTCCCAACTTATGCTCCTCAGATCCTGTCTTGCAGCATCGTATTTACCCTTCCCCCAATTGTAAAGCCTATCCTGTTGCACACACCTATCTCTCTCCATAACCAAGGTGAAAGTCACAGAATTGTGGTCACCATCACCAAAATGCTCACCCACTAACAAGCCCATCACTTGTCCCTGTTCATTACCGAGTACCAAATCCAACATGGCCTCCCCTCTGGTCAGACAATCTACATACTAAGTTAGAAAAGCTTCCTGGACACACTGCACAAACACCGCCCCGTCCAATCTACTTGATCTAAAGAGCTTCCAATCAATATTTGGGAAGTTGAAATCGCCCATGACTACGACCCTGTGGCTTCTGCACCTTTCCAAAATCTGTTTCCCAATCTGTTTCTCCACATCTCTGCTGCTATTGGGGGGCCTATAGTAAACATCGGGTAAAAAATGAGGTCTGCGGATGCTGGAGATCAGAGCTGAAAATGTGTTGCTGGTTAAAGCGCAGCAGGTCAGGCAGCATCCAAGGAACAGGAAATTCGATGTTTCGGGCATAAGCCCTTCATCAGGAATGAGGAAAGTGTCCAGCAGGCTAAGATAAAAGGTAGGGAGGAGGGACCTGGGGGAGGGGCGATGGAGATGCGATAGGTGGAAGGAGGTCAAGGTGAGGGTGATAGGCTGGAGTGGGGTGGGGGCGGAGAGGTCAGGAAGAAGATTGCAGGTTAGGAGGGCGGTGCTGAGTTGAGGGAACCAACTGAGACAAGGTACCTATTTTCAGCCTATAGTAAACACCCAACAAGGTGACTGCTCCTTTCCTATTTCTGACTTCAGCCCATACTACCTCCAAAGGCAGATCCCCCTCGCACTGCCTTTCTGTAGCCATTATACCATTTCTAATTAGCAACGCCACCCCCCCTCTTTTTTTTTTTACCCCCCCCCCCCCCCCACCCCACCAATCTTACTGAAACATCTGTAACCAGGAACCTCCAACAACCATTCCTTTATGCTGGACCATCCATGCACGGTTTTGTTCCACATTCGGACTCCCTGCTGTTGAGTCCTGCAGCTTCCCAACATTTTCCTGCTTCCAAGTGTATGGTTTCTGAGGTCATCCTATTCTCCCACTCTAAGCTTACTCTGCGCTGCACCCCGGCTTTGAATCCTGCTCCCCTCCATCCTCCCACTGATTCCTTAGGGACACCTGATCAGGATTGTTTACACATTGTCCATGATGTTTCACCCCTTGCGCAGACCTTTTAGAAACCCCTCTGGACAATCCTGATATGGTCCTTTTCACGGATGGCTCCTCCTACAGGTCTACAGACCGTATGACACTGGCAGGGCTATGCTGTCTGCAGACCTTCCGATGTCTTTGAATCCCTAACATACTTCTGCCCAGCTGAGCTCTTTGTTCTTACACAGGCATGCATTTTCACTGCTGGGAAACCTGCTCACATTTACACTGGTTCCTGCTATGCTTTGAGTGATGCATGATTTTGGCACCCTCTGGAATTATAAGGGTTTCCTCACCTCTTCAGGTAAACCCGGTCAGCATATGAATAATCTTTTGGAAGCCATTCTCCTCCCTTCGGCTGTAGCTGTCATCAAATGCACTATGCACACATCTGCTGGAGATACTGTCACCCTTGGCAATGCTTTTGCTGATAGAGCCGCTCATGTGGCAGTACTAATCCACACATGCAGGTTTTGCATATCCCTAAGATATATCAGTTTCCCATTGTTCCTGACCTTTGGAGGGTATCCATGGCGCTCAGCAGGCAGCCCTCAATCTGAGCGTGCTCATTGGGCTCATTTAGGTGCCACTGAATCGGAATCCCTTCATCTTCTTCCCCTTCCTGATGGTCGCATCACTTGTCTTAAGTACATCTACATGTCCTAGCCCTGGCTACTCATGGAGTTGGCCGTGTTGGTGAGCGGGCTTAAGTAAGGAAACCAAACCTTTTTAACCTTAAACCTATGCTTCTAGTTTTGGACTTGGAAACCACTCTTGGGTATTCACTCTATCCATGCCCCTCATAGAACATAGAACATAGAAAAATACAGCACAGTACAGGCCCTTCGGCCCTCGATGTTGTGCCGACCAAAGCCTACCTAACCTACACTAGCCCAATAACCTCCATATGCTTATCCAATGCCCGCTTAAATGACCATAAAGAGGGAGAGTTCACCACTGCTACTGGCAGGGCATTCCATGAACTCACAACCCGCTGAGTAAAGAATCTACCCCTAACATCTGTCCTATACCTACCACCCCTTAATTTAAAGCTGTGTCCCCTTGTAACAGCTGACTCCATTAGCGGTAAAAGGTTCTCAGTGTCAACCCTATCTAAACCCCTAATCATCTTGTACACCTCTATCAAATCTCCCCTAAACCACCTTTTCTCCAATGAGAACAGCCCCAAGTGCCTCAGCCTTTCCTCATACGATCTTCCTACCATGCCAGGCAACATCCTGGTAAACCTCCTCTGCACCCGTTCCAGTGCCTCCACATCCTTCCTATAGTATGGCGACCAAAACTGCACACAATACTCCAGATGAGGCCGCACCAGAGTCTTATACAACTGCAACATGACCTCGGGACTCCAGAACTCAATTCCTCTACCAATAAAGCCCAGTACACCATATGCCTTCTTCACAGCTCTATTTACCTGGGTGGCAACTTTCAGAGATCTGTGTACATGGACACCAAGATCCCTCTGCTCATCCACACTACCAAGTAGCCTACCATTAGCCCAGTAATCCATCATCTTGTTACTCCTACCAAAGTGAATGACTTCACACTTAGCTACATTGAACTCCATTTGCCACCTTTCTGCCCAGCTCTGCAACTTATCTATATCCCGCTGTAACCTGCCACATCCTTCTTCGCTGTCCACAACTCCACCGACTTTCGTGTCATCCGCAAACTTGCTCACCCAGCTTTCAAGCCCCTCCTCGAGATCATTTATAAAGATGACAAACAGCAATGGTCCCAAAACGGATCCTTGTGGAACACCGCTAGTAACTGCACTCCAAGATGAAACTACTCCATCAACTATTACCCTCTGTCGCCTTCCAGCCAGCCAATTCCTAATCCAAACCTCTAACGCACCCTCAATGCCATACCTCCATAGTTTTTGCATTAGCCTACCATGGGATACCTTATCGAACGCCTTGCTAAAATCCATATACACCACATCTACTGCTTTACCCTCGTCCACCTCCTTAGTCACCTTCTCAAAGAACTCAATAAGGTTTGTGAGGCACGACCTGCCCTTCACAAAACCATGCTGACTATCCTTGATCACATCATTCCTGTCCAGATGTTCATAAATCCTATCCCTTACAATTCTCTCTAAGACTTTGCCCACAACAGAAGTGAGACTCACTGGCCTATAGTTACTCGGGCTATCCCTACTCCCTTTCTTGAACAAGGGAACCACATTCGCTATCCTCCAGTCTTCTGGCACTATTCCCGTAGACAATGACGACTTAAAAATCAAGGCCAATGGCTCCGCTATCTCCTCCCTAGCTTCCCAGAGGATCCTAGGATAAATGCCATCAGGCCCAAGGGGCTTATCAATTTTCATCCTTTCCAGTATTCCCCAGACCTCTTCCCTACATACCTCAAGGCCATCCATTCTAATCACTTGTGACTCAATATTCACATCAGATATAGTGTCCTGTTCCTGAGTGAATACTGACGAAAAGTATTGATTTAGTGTCTCTCCAATCTCCTCCGCCTCCACGCACAACTTCCCACTACTATCCTTGACTGGATCGATACCTACCCTAGTCATCCTTTTATTCCTGACATACCTATAGAAAGCCTTTGGATTTTCCTTAATCCTACCAACTAAGGACTTTTCATGTCCCCTTCTCGCTGCTCTTAGCTCTCTCTTTAGATCCTTCCTGGCTACCTTATAACTCTCAATCGCCCCAACTGAACCTTCACGCCTCACCTTTACATAGGCCGCCCTCTTCCCTTTCACAAGGGATTCCAATTCCTTATTAAACCACGGCTCACTCACAAGACCCTTTACTCCCTGCCTGACTGGTACATACTTATCAAGGACACCCAATAGGTGTTCCTTGAACAATCTCCACATATCATTTGTGTTCTTCCTTTGAAGCCTATTTTTCCAATCCACACATCCTAAGTCATGCCTCACTGCATCATAATTTCCCTGCCCCCAGCTATAACTCTTGCCCTGCAGTGCACACTTATCCCTCTCCATCACTAGAGTAAAAGTCACCGAGTTGTGGTCACTGTCCCCGAAGTGCTCACCTATGTCCAAGTCTAACACCTGGCCTGGTTCATTACCTAGAACCAAATTCAGTATGGCCTATCTACATATTGTGTCAGGAAACCCTCCTGCACACATTGGACAAACACCGACCCATCTAACGCACTCGAGCTATAGCTTTCCCAGTCAATATCTGCTCACTCTCTTGGCGGAGCAGGTAACGGCTGTCTGGTGGTGTTTTTTGAAGTCGCGGTATAGTCCAGTTAGTGTTTTTAACAGTTAAAATTTAAAGTTTTTTTAAGCGCCTAGCGGACCCGGAAGCTGGTGTTGCGCTAGCTTACCTGGGAAGGGTTTTTTCTTATATAAGCGCGCAGGCGAGGAACCCGAGGCACTACAGGGGTAGAGCCTCCCACCCGCCCTCCTCCTCTAACCTAATAATAAGACCCGTTGTGGTAAGCAGGTAAGTGCTGCATTTTGCTTGTTTGTTTCTTTAGGTCTAGCTTTTAAAGTTTACCTTTTAGAGGGATGGCAGCAAAGGCAGTGCAATGTTCCTCTTGCAACATGTATGAGGTGAGGGAAGCCATTAGCGTCCCTGCTGATTACACTTGCAAGAAGTGCACCCATCTCCAGCTCCTCCAAGACCGTGTTAGGGAACTGGAGCTGGAGTTGGATGAACTCCGGATCATTCGGGAGGCAGGGGTGGTCATAGATCAGAGCTTTAGGGAAGTAGTTACTCCGAAAGTTATAGAGAGATGGGTGACAGTGAGGGGGAGTGGGAGCCAGTGCAGGGACCCCCTGCGGTCATTCCCCTCAAGAACAAGTATACCGTTTTGGATACTTTGTGGGAGCGATGACTTACCAGGGGTAAGCAACGAGGTTCAGGCCTCTGGCACGGAGCCTGGCCCCGTTGCTCAGAAGGGAAGGGTGGAGAAAGGTAGAGCGATAGTTCTTGGGGACTCAATAGTGAGAGGCACAGGCGGTTTTGCGGGTGCGACAGAGACTCACGATTGGTATGTTGCCTCCCAGGTGCAAGGGTACGTGATGTCTCTGATCGTGTTTTCTGAGTCCTTAAGGGGGAGGGGGAGGAGCCCCAGATCGTGGTCCACGTTGGCACCAACGACATAGGTAGGAAGAGGGGTGAGGATGTCAGGCAGGCTTTCAGGGAGCTAGGTTGGAAGCTCAGAGCTAGAACGAACAGAGTTGTCTCTGGTTTGTTACCCGTGCCACGTGATAGAGAGTCGAGGAATAGGGAGAGAGAACAGTTAAATGCGTGGCTACAGGGATGGTGCAGGAGGGAGGGTTTCCGGTTTCTGGACAACTGGGGTTCTTTCTGGGGAAGGTGGGACCTCTATAAACAGGATGGTCTGCACCTGAACCTGAGGGGCACCAGTATCCTTGAGGGGAGGTTTGCTAGTGCTCTTTGGGAGGGTTTAAACTAACTCTGCAGGGGCATGGGAACCTGGACTGTAGCTTTAGGGTACAGGACCTTGAGTGTAGGGAGGTTGGGAACAAGGCATCGATCTCGAAGGAGGGTGCCTGTAAACAGGAAGGTGGCTTGAAGTGTGTATACTTCAATGCCAGAAGTATAAGAAATAAGGTAGGTCATGATTTTGTTGTTGTCACCATAGCTTTACCAGACCATAAGGGCTGCATAGAGTCATAGAGATGTACAACATGGAAACAGACTCTTCGGTCCAACCCGTCCATGCCGAACAGACATCCCAACCCAATCTAGTCCCACCTGCCAGCACCCGGCCCATATCCATCCAAACCCTTCCTATTCATATACCCATCCAAATGCCTCTTAAATGTTGCAATTGTACCAGCCTCCACCACATCCTCTGGCAGCTCATTCCATACACAGACCACCCTCTGCGTGAAAAAGTTGCCCCATAGGTCTCTTTTATATCTTTCCCCTCTCATCCTAAACCTATGCTCTCTAGTTCTGGACTCCCCAACCCCAGGGAAAAGACTTTGTCTATTTATCCTATCCATGCCCCTCATAATTTTGTAAACCTCTATAAGGTCACCCCTCAGCCTCCAACACTCCAGGGAAAACAGCCCCAGCCTGTTCAGCCTCTCCCTGCAGCTCAGATCCTCCAACCCTGGCAACATCCTTGTAAATCTTTTCTGAACCCTTTCAAGTTTCACAACATCTTTCCAATAGGAAGGAGACCAGAATTGCACGCAATATTCTAACAGTGGCCTAACCAATGTCCTGTACAGCTGCAACATGATCTCCCAACTCCTGTACTCAATACTCTGACCGATAAAAGAAAGCATACCAAACACCTCCTTCACTATCCTATTTACCTGCGACTCCACTTTCAAGGAGCTATGAACCTGCAATCCAAGGTCTCTTTGTTCAGCAACATTCCCTCGGACCTTACCATTAAGTGTATAAGTCCTGCTAAGATTTGCTTTCCCAAAATGCAGCACTTCGCATTTATCTGAATTAAACTCCATCTGCCACTTCTCAGCCCATTGGCCCATCTGATCAAGATCCTGTTGTAATCTGAGGTAACCCTCTTCGCTGTCCACTTCACCTCCAATAGTGGTGTCATCTGCAAACTTACTAACTGTACCTCTTATGCTCACATCCAAATCATTTATGTAAATGACAAAAAGTAGAGGACCCAGCACCGATCCTTGTGGCACTCCACTGGTCACAGGCCTCCAGTCTGAAAAACAACCCTCCACCACCACCCTCTGTCTTCTACCTTTGAGCCAGTTCTGTATCCAAATGGCTAGTTCTCCCTGTATTCCATGAGATCTAACCTTGCTAATCAGTCTCCCATGGGGAACCTTGTCGAACGCCTTACTGAAGTCTGTACAGATCACATCTACTGCTCTGTCTCATCAATCCTCTTTGTTACTACTTCAAAAAACTCAATCAAATTTGTGAGACGTGATTTCCCACACACACACAGCCATGTTGACTATCTTATCTTCAGGTCTTTTCCCCAGAGTAGAGGCACAGGTTGAGGTGAGAGGGGAAAGATTTAAAAGGGATATAAGGGGCAACTTTTTCACAGAGGGTGGTGGAGACCAAAACCCCATTGTTCAAGAAAGGATCAAGACAAAAGATGGAAAATTATAGGCCAATTAGCCTAACCTCGGTTGTTGGTAAAATTCTAGAATCCATCATTAAGGATGAGGTTTCTAAACTCTTGGAATTTATTGATGACAAAGGTGTTATCTACATAGTGGACCCTGGATGTCACAGTCAAAAGAACGGACAACTATGTTCCTCTTTTGGAAGTGCAGAGTCGGATTAGAACAAGTCAACGTGGATTTAGTAAGGGGAAGTCGTGCCTGACAAACCTGTTAGAATTCTTTGAAGAGGTGACAAGTAGGTTAGACCAGGGAAACCCAGTGGATTTGGGCTATCTAGACTTCCAAAAGGCATTTGATAAGGTGCCACACGGGAGGCTGCTGAGCAAGGTGAGGGCCCATGGTGTTCGAGGTGAGCTACTGGGATGGATTGAGGATTGGCTGTCTGACAGAAGGCAGAGAGTTGGGATAAAAGGTTTTTTCAGAATGGCAGCCGGTGACAAGCGGTGTCCCACAGGGCTCGGTGTTGGGGCCACAGCTGTTCGCATTATATATTAATGATTTGGATGAAGGGACTGGAAGCATTCTAGCGAAGTTTGCAGATGATACGAAGTTAGGTGGACAGGCAGGTAGTACTGAGGAAGTGGGGAGGCTACAGAAGGATCGAGACGGTTTGGGAGGGTGGTCCAGGAAATGGCTGATGGAATTCAACGTGAGCAAATGCGTGGTCTTGCACTTTGGAAAAAAGAATAAAAGCATAGACTACTTTCTAAACGGTGAGAAAATTTGTAAAGCCAAAGTACAAAGGGATCTGGGAGTGCTAGTCGAGGATTCTCTGAAGGTAAACATGCAGGTTGAGTCCGTGATTAAGAAAGCGAATACAATGTTGTCACTTATCTCAAGAGGGTTGGAATATAAAAGCACCGTTGTGCTACTGAGACTTTATAAAGCTCTGGTTCGGCCCCATTTGGAGTACTGTGTCCAGTTTTGATCCCCACACCTCAGGAAGGACATACTGGCACTGGAGCGTGTCCAGCGGAGATTCACACGGATGATCCCTGGAATGGTAGGTCTAACATACAAGGAACGGCTGAGGATCCTGGGATTGTATTCATTGGAGTTTAGAAGATTAAGGGGAGATCTAATAGAAACTTACAAGATAATACATGGCTTGGAAAGGGTGGACGCTAGGAAATTGTTTCCGTTAGGCGAGGAGACTAGGACCTGTGGACACAGCCTTAGAATTAGAGGGGGTCAATGCGGAGACATTTCTTCAGCCAGAGAGCGGTGGGCCTGTGGAATTCATTGCCGCAGAGTGCAGTGGAGGCCAGGACGCTAAATGTCTTCAAGGCAGAGATCGATAAATTCTTGATGTCACAAGGAATTAAGGGCTATGGGGAGAATGCTGGTAAGTGGAGTTGAAATGCCCATCAGCCATGATTGAATGGTGGAGTGGACTCAATGGGCCGAATGGCCTTACTTCCACTCCTATGTCTTATGGTCTTAAATCTGCAGACCAATACTCAAGGTGTGGCCTCACCAAGGCCCTGTATAACTGCAGCAAGATATCCTGACTTCGATACTCTAATCCTCTCAGTGACGGAGACTAGTACAATTACATTTCAATGTCAACTGGATGGGTATAGGAATAGAAAGGGTTAAAAGGGATAAGGGTTAAGTGTGGGCAAAATGGGACTAAATTGGGTTGGAATACATGATCGGCAAGGATGAGTTGGACTGAAGGTTGTCTTTCAGTGCTATACATGTCTGACTCACTGAATGGAGGGATATGGATCAAGGGCAGCCAGAAGGGATTAATTTAATTTGGAGTCATGTTCAGCACAACATGGTGGGCCGAAGGGCCCGTGGCTGTGCTGATCTGTTCTATAACTAACTCCAACAGTCGTAGACTCACCAACGTTAAGGGCATTTAAATGGTTATTGGATAGACAAATGGACGAGAATGTAATAGTGTAGGTTTGATGGGCTTCAGATTGGTTCGAGGGCTGAAGGGCCTGTACTGTTCTGTAATGTTCGAGGGTCGATGTTTTACTTGGTCTGCACAGATCAAGAAAGCAGCATTTCTTCTCGAGGGCGGCTGAGGATGGACAATAAACGTTGGCCCCTCTGCCACATTCCACCAGTGAATGAAAAGCTGGCCTTTGTGAAATGTGTGTCCCTGGTGTTTGATCTTCAAACTGAATTTGTCTTTCAAATATCCAATTTAAAAAAAAAACTACCTCAGAGCACCTTTACTTGAAGGGTATTAATTCATGCCATTGCACATCATCATTTCCACCAGCTCCTGCTCTCTGGGCCAGCAGAATGGGCTGCTGTAAGGAACTGTCCCAAAAACATTCTGGGAATTCATCATCCAAGTTACTTGTTTCCCAGTCTGACTTGGCAATCTCAGCGGAAATTAAAACCAGCTGTGATATTTCCCATCAGATCTATTCTCATTCTCTGTATCTTGTCCTTCTGTCAGATAGCTGTTTGGGGAGCTAACAAATGATTTTGCCCTTCAACATGATCATGACATGATACAGTCTCAGTGTCCCATTCCCACCCTCTCCCCGTATTCCCTTTGATCCCTTTAACCCCAAGGACCAGGCCCAGTTCCCTCTTGAATCTATTGAATGAACTGGCCCCAACAGCTTCCTGTGAGAGAGACTTCACAACTCTCTGAGGGAAGACATCCTTCCTCATTCAGTCCTGAATGGCTTACCCCTTATTCTCACACTGTGACCCCCTAGTTCGGGACTTCCCCAACATCTGGAACATTCTTCCTACACCTAGTCTGTCTGGTCCCATCAGGATTTTATGTTTCTCTGAGATTCCCTCATTTTTCTGAATTCTAGTGAGTACAAGCCCAGTTGATCCAGTCTTTCCTCATACGTCATTCCTGCCATCCCGGGTATCAGGCTGGTGAACCTTCACCGGACTCCCTCAATAACAAGAATGTCCTTCCTCAGACTCAGAGACCAAAACTCCAGACAATACTCGGTGTGGCCTCACCAAGGCCCTGTATAACTGCAGCAAGATATCCTGCCTCCAATACTCCAATCCTCTCACTATGAAGGCCAGCATGCCATCAGCTTTCGTCTCTGCCCGCTGCACCTGCTTGCCAACCTTCAGCGACTGTTCCACCATGACACCCAGGACTCGCTGCACCCTCACCTTTTCCTAAACTGCCCCCTTTCAGAGAATAATCTGCCTTCCTGGTTTGGTGACCAAAGAAAATAACCTCCCATTGATCCACATTAGATCACATTTCCCAAGTATTTGCCCTCTCAACCATCTGGTATTCTTCATCTTTTCCTAATTTCCAGTCCTTCCTGAGTGCTTGAGTATTCAGGCTTCAGTGTTTACCATCTTGCAGCGATGCCTCTGTCATAACTTCCAATGAGAAGGCGCCCAGAAACTCCGTGTTACTGAGATGACCAGCGAGAGCAGTTATAACACTGTACATCACAACTGTCAATGGAAATCATTCTCCCAGATCAACATTTTCACTTTTAACTCCTGTGTATCAGGTCATCATTTATTCAGTGTGGTGTTAGGACACCGGGAAAACCCCTTCCCACCACCCACCCCAGTTAATTTAAACCAGGAGCACAAATGATTTAACCTGTGCAGTAATCTGTGAAAGATCGAGAGGCAAAGAGCTATCCCAAAAGTCACTGAAATAAAAACTAACAGCTTTATTTTTTAAAGTCTAACAGATAACAATTATTTATAACTCCTTTCTCTAACCTATCTTTTACCTCCCCCTCTACAATACTGATCCAATAAAACTTCTGATTAAGATTTACCAAAAATTAAAATTTCAAAACCAGCCAGCTGTTGAATTTTTCCTTGTATCTTCCTCTGTCTTCTTTTCTTCTTCTTAAGGATTCCTGTTTCTCAGATCACTGATCGATAAAGGTACCTTTAAGAGAGCTAGTCTGCAGCTGTTGGTGACTTGGCAGTTCTTCCCAACTGTTCAATTTTTTTTCTTGGTCTTATACCCCAAAGCATCAGATTATTTCATTGGTTTTTAATATTATCAAAATACTAAATTCAAACTTGATTGGAGGTTGGTATTTTGTGCTATAATTTAAGCTGATTGGCCGAATTTGAATCTGTTTTTGTCTCATAGCAGCTCGTACTGACTGAGTTGCTGGACTAAATATTCCATTGTAAATTCTCCAGCACTCTGTCTGCTTGCTAAGTCCTTCACTCTGTTAAAGGTACAGTACACTTCCACACCTTCATAACACCTCTCCCCCCCCCCCCCCCAAGAAAAAAATGAACCATCATAATGAAAAGATGGCTTTTTTTTTCTATTCTTTAAACACATTACCCCAACATTCAGATAACTTTAAGCTAAGTTCAGCTTAACTTCTTCTTGTACATATATATGCATAAATATTAAATAAATACAAATTTCATCTAAACTCTATCAGTTAGATTCGCGACAATGCATCTGCGATTATAGTTTTACAACTCGCTACATGCAAGATTTCTAAATTAAAAGTCTGTAACATAAGACTGCGATGAAATAGTCTCATATTCTTGTCTTTAAAGTGTTCTAAGAATGTAAGAGGATTGTGATTTGTGTACACAACCGTCTCCGCCACATTGTTCATCACATAAACATTAAAATGCTGTAAGGCCAGTACCAAACTCAATAGTTCTTTTTGATCTGGTGGATGTTGCGTTTCTTTGAAAAGTAACCACTGGCCGTTCAATCCCATTCTCATCTTCCTGCAGGAGTACAGCTCCAACTCCAATGTCACTAGCATCAAAGGCAACTTTATTAGGTTTTGAAAAGCTTGGTGAAGCTGAAACTGGTTTGATGGTTAATTTTGCTTTCAAACAGTCGAATGCCTCCTGGTATGGTTCTGTCCACCGAAACTTGGTATTCTTCTTCAGCAACTCGGTTAACAGTCCCACTACACTGCTGAGGTTTAGAACAAACTTCTGATAGAGTCCGCTGAGTCCTCCAAATCGAAGCATGTCTTCCGTCAAGGTTGGTTGTGGAAATTCCTCAATGACCTTCCATGGGGTCACCCTTTCATGGTCCAAGAACGTCACCTTTGTTTTCACGGATTCAGTTTTGTTTAAGTTTATTACAAGTTTTGCTTCTTGTAGTCGTTCAAAGAGCTCTGCCAACTGTACCATGTGATCTTTCCAGGACTTACTAAAGATCACTACATTGTCCAAATAGACTGCACAGTTTAAGCCAGCCACAACTCTGTTCATGGGTCTTTGAAATGTGGCAGGCATGTCCCTCATTCCACAGGGCATCACTTTAAACTGTTCTAGCCCATCTGAGCTAGCAAAGGCAGAAATTTCTTTCACCATCTCTGATAAAGGTACCTGCCAGTAACCACACATTAAGTCCAACTTGATGTCACTGGTTTGTCCAACTTTCTTGATACAGTCCTCCGATCTAGGAATTGGATACGAATCCGATTTTGTAACGGCATTGACTTTCCAATAATCTACGCACAATCATTGAGTCCTGTCCACTTTGGGAACTAAGACAATCGGTGAACTCCACTCGCTCTGGCTGGGTTTGATGATGTCCACATCGAGCATGGCCTCCACCTCCATCTGGAACGGTCTGGCTTTGAAAGGATTAAGCTGATAGGTGTGTTGTTTTATCGGAGCAGTATTCCCTACATCTACTTCATGTACAATAGCATTACTCCTCACCATCTGATTCTCATATGTCCTTGTATTGCAGTAGAAAACTTCCAACTGTGTTGCATGCTCCTGAGACAGATAGTTTACTAATCTATCCCACTCTTCAAGGAATCTTTCATTTTTTAATCTATTTTGAGACATCTGGATTTGATCTCTCACTCTGCTAACTACCACTGGATTCTCCAGATTATCCTCTTCAGCATGTTCACATGACATCCCCAAAACCATTTTTACCAGATAGTTCACCTGACTCAACCTTTTCACGATTTGATAGGGACGACTAAACCTGGCTTAAAAGGGATGTCCTACCACTGATGCAGTACAAACACATTCTCCCCTTGGGAAAACGCCCAGATTTCAGAGCTTTTATCTGTCACCTAGAACATAGAACATTATAGCACAGTACATGCACTTCGGCCTGAACACGTCCTCCTTATACACCTCAATCCCATCTAATATTGTAGCCTGAATCCCAGTATTCTCCTTGACAATATTGTCTTTTTCAAGTGCGAACACTGATGAAAAATATTCAATTAGCACCTCCCCATCTCCTTTGACTCCATGCACAACTTCCCACTACTATGCCTGACTGGCGCTCATCTTACTCTAGTCATTCTTTTATTCCTGATATAGCTATAAAAAACTTTATGGTTTTCCCTGATCCTATCTGCCAATGCATGTCCCCTCCTGGCTCCTCTTAGCTCTCTTTTTAGCTCTTTCCTGGCCACCTTGTAACTCTCTAGCGCTCTCACCATGGTTCCCTCACTTGACTATTTCCTCCCTGCCTGACGGGTACATACATATCAAGGTCCCACCTTAACTGGTCCTAAATAAGCTCTACATTTCAACTGTGTTCGTTCCCTGCAGTTTCCTTCCTCATCCTATGCATCCTAAATCTTGCCTAATTGCATTGTAATTACCTTTCCCCCAGCTATAACCTTTGCCTGAAGTATATACCTATCCTTTTCTAACATTAAAGTAAACATAACCGAAATGTGGTCACTATTACTAAAGTTCTCACCTAACTCCAAATCTAACACCTGGCTGGGTTCATTACTCAGTACCAAATCCAACATGGTCTTGCACCTTGTTGGCCTGTCTACATACTGGGTCAGGAAACCCTCCTGCACACACTGGACAAACACCGACCCATCTAAAGCACTCGAACTACAGTATTCCCGGTCAGTGTTTGGAAAGTTAAAGATCCCCAGAACAAGTACCCTGTCACTTTTGCTCCTATCAGGAATCGGCTTTGCTATCCTTCCCTCTACATCTCTGGAAGTATTTGGAGGCCGATAGAAAATTCCCAACAGGTTAACCTCTCCTTTCCTGTTTCTAATCTCAGTCCTTCCTTCTTTCTCTCTCTTTCTTTGCTCAGCTAAGAACCTTCTCTCTCTCACTCTCCCCTCTCTTTTTTTCTTTCTCTCTTTTTCCTCTCTGTCTCTCTCTCTTTCTCTCTCCCTTTGTTTATCTTCTCATTCCATTTTCTTTAATTGTAATTTAAGTTTTTCTCCCTCTACTGCATTTGTCTGTTTCTCGGATACACCCAACTGTTTGAGTTACTCCCTTAGAATTTCAGTTTTACTTTTGTCCTTGGTTAATCCCAAATCCAACTTCTTTGCTAATTCTAAACGTAATGGCCTTTTTCTTTCCTTCTAAACTTTCTTAGCAAATTTGAGAATCATTTTCAAATCCCAGAACCTATTTAGCAATTTTCAGAGCCATTTCTCTCACTTCTAAGTTAATCAACCAGAAGTCACTGAAATTAAACCAATTGTCTCACCTACATTTTACTTGATGATCTAGGACAGTAACCTGCAAGTGTTTAATCTGCTGGGAGTGTTTGTACTCCCAACTCTATTCAAATCTGTGTAAATCAGTTCAAATCCCAGACCTGAGCACCCCCCCACCCCGCCCTCTGATCTGTTCCAACACAGGGTAAACCCCTCCTGATACTTTAAACCAGCAACACAGAAATGATTTGGTAATCTGTTAAAAATCAAGAGGCAAAGAGCTATCCGAAAAGTCACTGAAGTAAAAACTAACAACTTTTTTTAAAAAAGTCTAACAGAGAATAATGAACTAACGATTATTTACAACTCCTTTCTCTAACCTATCTTTTACCTCCCCCTCTATAATACTGATCCGATAAAACTCTCGATTAAGATTTACAAAATTCAAATTTCAAAACCAGCCAGCTGTCGAATCTTCTCCTTTGTATCTTCCTCTGTCTTCTTTTCTTCTTAGGGATTCCTGTTTCACAGATCACTGATCGATAAAGGTACCTTTAAGAGAGCTATTCTGCAGGCAGTCTGCAGATGTCAGTGGCTTGGCAGTTCTCCTCCCAACTGTTCAAGTTTTCCTGGTCTACTACCCCAAAGCATCAGATTGTTTCATTGGTTTTTAATATTGTCAAAATATCAAATTCATACTTGATTGAAAGTTGGTATTTGAGGGTACAATTTAAGGTGATTAGCCAAATTTGAATTTATTTTTGTCTCATAGCAACCCAGGTACTGAGCTATTGGACCAAATGTTCCATTGTAAATTCTCCAGCACTGTTTGCTTGCTAAGTCATTCACTCTGTTAAAGGTACAGTACACTTCAACACCTTCATAACTGTGGACATTGTGCAGTGAGCCATGTGTGCAGTGAGTACAGGAGACTGCGATTGAGAAAAGTACAGGTGAAACACTGCCTCACCTGAAAGTGCTCCACCTTCTGTGATTGCCTGGGCAAGTGCAATGAAGGGGAATGACAGAAGGTTGGAAGTGATGGAGGTGTGGACCAGGGTGTCCTAGGGGAACAGTCCCTGCAGAATGCTGATCGTGGAGGAGAGGACATGATGTGTTTAGTGGTGGTATCCTGCTGGGAGGGCTGGCAATAGAGGAAGATGGCCCTTTGAATGTGAAGAAGCATGGGAAGTAAGGACAAGGGGAAGCCAATCATTGTTCAGGAATGGAGGGGAAAGGGTGAGGGTAGAAGTGTGGGAGATTGGTCAGAAATAACTGAAGGCCCTGTCAACCACAATGGGAGGAAATCCTTGGATGAGGAAAAAGGAATTCATGTCAGAGGCAGCTCAGGAGAGTGTGGCATCATTGGAACAAATACTCAGAGACCTGGGAGACCAACTGATGATCAGCACATACTGAATATTTCATAAATTATTTCCATGGGGAATTATGCAATTTGTATTGTGCACTTTTGCATGGTTGAAACAACATGTACAAGTACACAGTCCCCTGTTTTATGGAGGCAAAGTACACTTGCACAGATATTGCTTCATTTCTAAAAACACCTCAATCTGCTGCATTTACATGGCAATCTCGATGACCAGAATCGAGAATCCCAAAGGTTGTTGTCTGCCTAATGTTCAGGTTCAAGATATCTCAGCTAGGCTGCAGAGGGATTTGAAGTAGGAGGGGAAAAAGCCAGTGGTGATGGTCCATGTTGGTCCCAACAACATCGATAAAACTGGAGCAGAGGGTCTGCTAAAGGAGGATGAACAGCTAGGAGCTAAATTAGAAACCAGAACCAAAAAACGTAATAATCTCTGAACCACAAGCTAATTGGCACAGGGTCAATAAGGTGAATCAGGTAAATATGTGGTTCAAAGATTGGTGGGGGAGAGAGTCAGCAATGCTTTGTGAGGGGAAGGTCATGCCTTACAAGCTTTATTGAATTCTTTGAAGGTGTGACAAAACACATTGATGAAGGTAGAGCAGTGGATGTGGATTTTAGCAAGGTGTTTGGGAAGGTTCCTCATGGTAAGCTCATTCAGAAAGTAAGGGGGCATGCGATACTGGGAAACCTATCTGTCTGGATACAGAATTGGCTGGCCCATAGAAGACAGACGGTGGTAGTAGATGGAAAGTATTCAGCCTGGAGATTGGTGACCAGTGGTGTTCAACAGGGATCTGTTCTGGGACCTCAGCTCTTTTTGATTTTTATAAATGATGTGGATGAGGAAGTGGAAGGGTGAATTTAGTAAGTTTGCTGATAACACAAAGGTTGGCGGAGTTTTGGATAGTGTGGAGGGCTGTTGTTGGTTGCAACGGGACACTGACAGGATGCAGAGCTGGGCTGAGAAGTGGTAGATGGAGTTCAACCTGGAAAAGTGTGAAGTGATTCACTTTGGAAAGTTGACTTTAAAAGCAGATTATAGGGTTAAAGGCAGGATTCTTGGCAGTGTGGAGGAACTGAAGGATCTTGGGGTCCACGTCCATAGATCCCTCAAAGTTGCCACCCAAGTTGGCAGGGTTGTTAAGAAGGTGTATGGTGTGCTGGCTTTCATTAACAGGGGGATTGAGTTTAAGAGCCGCGAGGTTATGCTGCAGCTCTATAGAGCCCTGGTTAGACCACACTTGGAATGTTGTGTTCAGTTCTGGCCGCATCATTTTAGGAAGGATCTGGAAGCTTTAGAGATTTCCCAGGATGCTGCCTGGATTGGAGGGCATGTCTTATGAAGAAAGGTTGAGGAAACTAGGGCTTTTCTCATTGGAGCGAAGAAGGATGAGAGGGGAGTTGATAGAGGGTGTACACAACGATGAGAGGCATAAACAGAGCAGATCGTCAGAGACTTTTTCCCAGGATGGAAATGTCTATCATGGGGGTAATTTTAAGGCTATTGGAGAAAGGATTAGGGGAGATGGCAGAGGTTGGTTCTCTACACCGAGATTGGTGGGTGTATGGAATGCACTGCCAGCGATGGGAGTAGAGACAGAGACATTAGGGATATTTAAGCGACTCTTGGATAGGCACATGGATGATAGTACAGTGTAGGGTATGAGGGTCTGAGAGTGGGATAGAAGGTTGGCACAACATCGAGGGCCAAAGGGCTGGTACTGCATTGTACTGTTCTATGAATCACATAACTAGGGCTGTAGGCAGGGCTTTAAACTAAATGGGGACAGGGGGCTGCAGTTACAGGGAAAATATAAAACCAGAATTAAAGGAACTCAGGGGAGTTTATTAAAATAAAGGGTTAGCAATCAAACTTCAAACACACTGGACAAGCCTGTGACAATGAGAAGGGGGAAGGTTAATCCAGGACTGAAGGTGTTCTATCAGAATGCACACAGTATAAGGAATAAGGGAAGTCAGCCTTGTTTTGATGGCTGAATATTCAAGGACATACATCCGAATGAACAGATAGGCAGGTGGGCGGAGGGGTGGGGTTGCTTTATTCGTAAGAAATGAAATTAAATCAATAGTAAGGAACTAAGTAGGGTCAGATGGTGTAGAATCTGGGTGGGTTTAGGTTTTTATGCTGCAAAGGTATGAGAACCATAGTTGGAGTTAGCCTAACCTTAGTGTTTGTAAAATAGGGCAGAGTCAGCATGGTTTATCAAGGGGAGGTCATGCCTGACAGATCTCTGAGGAAGTAACGAGCAGGTTAGATCAAGGAGAGTCAATGGATGTCATCTATCAGGACTTCAAGAGGTTCTGCACAGGAGGCTACTGAGGAAGATAAGGGCCGATGGTGTCAGATGGAGTATAATGTGAGAAAGTGTGAGGTCATGCACTTTGGTAGGAAGAATAGAGGCATAGACTATTCTTTAGAGGCATAGAGGTTGTGGGGAGGCAGGTACAAATGTGGACAGTGGTACTGCCTGAGAGAGTGGGGGAGGCAGGTACAAATATGTTTGTCAAATGGAGTACAATGTGGGAAAGTGGTAGGAAGAACAGAGGCATGGACTACTTTCTAAATGGGGAAACAATTCCGAACTCTGAAGTGTAAAGAGACTTGGGAGTTCTAGTCCAGATTCTCTCAAAGTAAACCTGCAGGTTGAGTCAGTAGTTGGGAAGGTAAATGCAATGATGGCATTGATTTTGAGAGGACTTGAATATAAAAGCAGGGATGTGTGTCTGAGGCTCTATAAGGCTCTGGTCAGACCACGTCTGGAGAATTGTGTGCAGCTTTGCGCCCCATATCTCAGGAAGGATGTACCAACCTCCCCCACCCTCTCAGGTGGCACAGTCTACATTTGTACCTGCTTCCTCCCACCCTCTCAGATGGCACAGTCCCTGGTCACAGGCCTCCAATCTAAAAACCCTCTCCCACCACCCTCCAGTTGGTTAACTTTCCTTGGAACCCATGAAGTTCTGTTCCCTCAGAATGTTTTCTATATAGTTGCTAGCCTATGACCATCACTAATACAAGATCATCTGACCACCACCTTTGACATGGATTTAATATCACTGAAACCTAAACGATTAACATTCTGGGGGTTACCACTGACCAGAAACTCAACTGGACTCACCTTATTAACAGAGTAAAAAGTGAGGTCTGCAGATGCTGGAGATCAGAGCTGAAAATGTGTTGCTGGTTAAAGCACAGCAGGTCAGGCAGCATCCAAGGAATAGGAAATTCAACGTTTCGGGCATAAGCCCTTCATCAGGAATGAAGAGAGTGTGCCAAGCAGGCTAAGATAAAAGGTAGGGAGGAGGGACTTGGGGGAGGGGCGATGGAGATGTGATAGGTGGAAGGAGGTCAAGGTGAGGGTGATAGGCTGGAGTGGGGTGGGGGCGAGAGGTCAGGAAGAAGATTGCAGGTTAGGAGGGTGGTGCTGAGTTCGAGGGAATCGACTGAGACAAGGTGGGGGGAGGGGAAATGAGGAAACTGGAGAAATCTGAATTCATACCTTGTGGTTGGAGGGTTCCCAGGCGGAAGATGAGGCGCTGCTCCTCCAGCCGTCGTGTTGTTATGTTCTGCCGGTGGAGGAGTCCAAGGACCTGCATGTCCTCGGTGGAGTGGGAGGGAGAGTTAAAGTGTTGAGCCACGGGGTGGTTGGGTTGGTTGGTCCGGGCGTCCCAGAGGTGTTCCCTGAAGCGTTCTGCAAGTAGGCGGCCCGTCTCCCCAATATAGAGGAGGCCACATCGGGTGCAGCGGATGCAATAGATGATGTGTGTGGAGGTGCAGGTGAATTTGTGGCGGATATGGAAGGATCCCTTGGGGCCTTGGAGAGAAGTAAGGGAGGAGGTGTGGGCGCAAGTTTTACATTTCCTGCGGTTGCAGGGGAAGGTGCCGGGAGTGGAGGTTGGGTTGGTGGGGGGTGTGGACCTGACGAGGGAGTCACGAAGGGAGTGGTCTTTGTGGAACGCTGATAGGGGAGGGGAGGGAAATATATCCCTGGTGGTGGGGTCCGTTTGGAGGTGGCGGAAATGACGGCGGATGATACGCTGTATGCGGAGGTTGGTGGGGTGGTAGGTGAGAACCAGTGGGGTTCTGACTTGGTGGTGGTTGGAGGAGCGGGGCTCAAGGGCGGAGGAGCGGGAAGTGGAGGAGATGCGGTGGAGGGCATCATCGATCGTCGATCACGATCACCTTATTAACACACTGGCTGCAATAGCAGATCAGAGGCGAGGAATCCTGCAGGGAGTAACTCACTTCTAGACTCCCCAGGGCCTGTCTACCATTTACCAGACACAAGTCAGGAGTGTGATGGAGTACTCCCCACTTGCCTGGATGGTTGCAGCTCCAACAGTACTCAAGAAGCTCGACCCATCCAGAACAAAGCAGCCCAATGATTGGCAGTACATCCCCAAACATCCACTCCCTCCACCACTGACGCTCAGTAGCAGCAGTGTGTACTGTCTACAAGTTGCACTGCAGAAACTCACCAAAGATCCTCAGACAGCACCTTCCAAACCCATGATCACTTCAATATAGAAGGACAAGGGCAGCAAACACAGAGGGTTCAGAAAAGATTTACCAGGATGTTGCCAAGACTGGAGCGTTGGAGCCAATGGGAGAGGCTGGATAGGCTGGGGCTGTTTTCCCTGAAGCATCAGAGGCTGAGGGGTGACCTTATAGAGGCTTATAAGATCATGAGGGGCATGGGTCAGGTGAATGGCAGATGTTTTTTCCCAAGGGAAGGGACTTCAAGATGAAGGGCATATGAGGAGAAAGATTTGTGTGCAGAATGAAGTCCCAGAGGAGTGGTGGATGTGGGTATATTTAAAAGACATTTGACAAGGACATGATGAGGAAAGATTTTAAGGGATATGAGTCACACGTGGGATTAGTTTAGTTTGACATTCAGTTCAGAATGAACTGGTCAGACCAAATAGTCTGTTCTATGCCATATGACTGAATGACTGACTCCATTTGCTTTCTTCTTGTTCGTTATCAAAATCTCGATAACCCTTATAGAGTCATAGAGATATACAGCATGGAAACAGAGCCTTCATGCCAACCAGATATCCTAAACCTAATCTAGTCCCATTTGCCAGCACCTGGTCCATATTCCTCTAAACCCTTCTTATTCATATACCCACCCAGATGCCTTTTAAATGTTGTAATTGTACCAACCTCCACCACTTCCTCTGGCAGCTCATTCCATACACACACCACCCACTGTGTGAAAAAGTTGCTCCTTAGGTCCTTTTTATATCTTTCCCCTCTCACCCTAAACCTATGCCCTCTGGTTCTGGACTTCCCCACCCCAGGGAAAAGACCTTGTCTATTTATCCTATCCATGCCCCTCATGATTTTGTAAACCTCTATAACACCACCCCTCAGCCTCCAGGGAAAACAGCCCCAGCCTAGTCAACCTCTCCCTATAGCTGAGATCCTCCAACCCTGGCAACATCCTTGTAAAGTTTTTACAACATCCTTCCGATATGAAGGAGACCAGAATTGCACACAATATTCCAACAGTGGTCTGTACAGCCACTGACCTCCCAACTCCCACACTCCTGGTTTTCCTGGATTTGCTGCCCTTTTCCCATCACTCTCAGAGAAACTCACTGGCCCTGAAGTCTCACTACATTCCTTTTAAAAAAGACTCCCACTTTCCAAATGGACACTTCTCTGCAAATAACTGCTCCCACTGCATTGTCAAATCCTGTCTAATGACATTAAAATCAGCTTTCCTCCCAGCTTAGACACTTAACTTCTGCACTATCCTTATCTCTTGCCACAATGACTTTGAAACTTCAAGTTACGGTCACTATCCCTAAAACGCTCACCCACTGACACTTCAATCACTCACCCACTGGCTTCATTCCCTGGGACTGGGTCTAGCATCGCCTTATTCTGTCACAGAAAGCTTTCCTGGATGCACTTTAAAACTTCTAGTCCTTTCACACTAAGGTGATCTCAGTTAATGTTATCCAAAAATATGGAGGTGCTGGTGTTGCACCAGACTGGACAAAGTCAGAAGTCACAGGACCTCAGGTTTATTTAAAATCACAAGCTTTCAGAGCGTTGTCCCTTTATCAGGTGAAGACATGTGCTGAAGGGACAGTAGATATGGGCCAAGTGCAGGGAAATGGAGTTAGTGTGGATGGACATTTTGGTCGGAATGGAACAGTCTGGGCTGAAGAAATCTATTTGTTTGTGACTGAGATAATCATCCAGATATTTACATCCTACAGGTTCTGCATTTAATTTTAACTTAGCCGCTCCTCCTTCTCAAATATAACCCTTTTCTGAGATTTACCAATTTTGTTGAATTCTGTGTGGACCACTTCTGTAGCTTTCCTCTCCCAGTGCAGGTTCCTGAAAACCCTGTACCAATGTCCGAATCCTTGGCATCAGCCTCTTCCTTTGGGCTGCAGAGAATTCTATCCTCCTGACCATATTATCTCCTTTCCCTCGTCCTGGTCCCTTTCCCCCGTCCTGGTCCGTCTCCCCCCCGTCCTGGTCCCTTGTCCCCCCCCGTCCTGATCCGTTGTCCCCCCGTCCTGATCCGTTGTCCCCCGTCCTGGTCCGTCTCCCCCCCCGTCCTGGTCCCTTGTCCCCCCCGTCCTGGTCCCTTTCCCCCGTCCTGGTCCGTTGATCCCCCCCCCCCGTCCTGATCTAGCAGTTAGCTGAAGCTCCGTTGCTCTGTGTGACTCCGGCAGTGCTTACCTTGCGTGACAAGCCAGCTCAGTGGCTGGAGCATTTGCACTCGGTCTGGTACATGTCATCTTCTTTATGAGGAACTTCGTGGCAATGTAGATAACAGCTGACATTGTCAAAATCGGTACCATGATTGTAGTGCCTATGGAATTGGAATCAACTGTCATGGGGAAAGGGAGGAGAAATCAATCAGACCACATATACCCAACCGTACAGCTCGCACATCAGCTCAGAACAGAACATTCATCCCGAAATTAGGCAACTGCTTTCACACAGTGCTCCTGCTGGGGTCTGAAAGGACAGTGATAAGTCATAGTGTTATTGCACCAAATATTAGTCCAAGTCTCAGGCCAAGGGTGTGGGGACACCATTTCAAATCACACCAGAAAATGTTTGAAAGTTGCATCTAATTAAAAGCTAGACCAAGGGTCAGTGGTTGTAAGCAATGGACACCTACTGTCCTCACCTGGTGACTCCAGACTCCAGCAACCTGGTTGATTGGGTTGGGATATCTGGTCGGCATGGACGGGTTGGATCGAAGGGTCTGTTTCCATGCTGTACATCTCTCTGACTATGACTCTATGACACTGTGGAGGAACTGAGGGATCTTGGAGTTCATGTCCATACATCCCTCAAAGTTGTTACCCAAGTTGAGAGGGTTGTTAAGAAGGTGTATGGTGTGTTGGCTTTCATTAACAGGGGGATTGAGTTTGAGCTGCGAGGTTATGCTGCAGCTCTATAGAGCCCTGGTTAGACCACACGTGGAATATTGTGTCCCGTTCTGATTGCCTCATTATAGGAAGGATGTGGAAGCTTTAGAGAGGGTGCCGAGGAGATTTAACATGGTGCTGCCTGGACTGGAGGGTGTGTCTGATGGAGAAAGGTTGAGGGAGCTAGGGCTTTTCTCATTGGAGTGAAGAAGGATGAAGGTGACTTGATAGAGGTGTACAGGGTGGTGAGAGGCATCGATAGAGTGGATAGGCAGAGACATTTTGCTCAGGGGTAATGTCCATCAAGAGGGGCATAATTTTAATGTAATTGGAGGAGGGTTTAGGGGAAATGTCAGAGGCAGGTTCTTTACACAGAGAGTGCTGGGTGTGTGGAATGTACTGCCAGTGATGGGAGTAGAGTCAGAGACATTAGGGACATTTAAACAACTCTTGGATAGTACACTGAAGGGAATATAGGCTAGCCTTATCTTAGAGTGTGATAACCTCGAGGGCCGAAGGGCCTGTACTGTGCTATATTGTTCTATGATCTATGAATCCGCCAAGGCGCTCTCAGATTCCCTTTTTTACCCTCTGATTTCCCATATGCCCCTATATTCCTCAAGGAATTCACTTCAGATGGCTACACCTGACATATGCCTCCTTCTTTTTGTTGACCAAAGGTTAATTCTTAAATTCCCTCTGAAAATGTTAAGCAAGTCATTTGATATACCAGGTCAAATCATTCTTGGGGATGGAAACTACAAGAGAATAAACAGCCCTGCCGACCCTGCAAAGTCCCCTCACTAACATCTTGGGGCCAGTGCCAAAACTGGGAGAGCGGTCTCACAGACTAGTCCAGCAACAGCCTGACACAGTCATCCTCACGGGATCATACCTCACAGACAGTGTCCCAGACCCAACCATCACCATCCCTGGGTAGGTCCTGTCCCACCAGCAGGACAGACCCAGCAGAGGAGGGGGCAGCACAGTGGGATACAGTTGGGAGGGAGTTGCCCTGGGAATCCTCAACATAGACTCCGGACCCCATGAAGTCTCATGGCTTCAGGTTAGACATGAGCAAGGAAACCCCCTGCTGATTACCACGTCCCGCCCTCCCTCGGCTGATGAATCATTACCCCTCCATGTTGAACACACTCCGAGGAAGCACTGAGGGTGACAAGGACACAGAATGTCCCCTGGGTGGGGGATTTCAATGTCCCACCACCAAGAGGGGCTCGACAGCAGTATTACTGATTGAGCTGGTCGGGATGTGAGACATAAAACAGGAAAGAAAATATTGGCAAGCATAGTCGTATTTCAAAAATATGGCTTTGTGCTGGGAAGGTCATGTCTCTCAAATTTGACTGAGTTTTTGAGGATGTGATAAACATGATTGTGGGCAGGGTAACAGATGTTGTGTAAATGGATTTTAGCAAAGCCTTTGACAAGGTCCCTCGTGGCAGGTTGATACAAAAGGTGAAGTCCCATGGGATCCACAGTGAGATGGTCAGGTGGATAGAGAACTGGCCTGGCCAGAGAAGTCAGAGAATCACGGTGAAAGGGTGTTTCTGCCTGGAGACCTGTAACCAGTGGTATTCCACAGGAATATAAATGATCTGGAGGAGAATATCAGTGGTCTGATTAGTAAGTTTGTGGATGACATAAACAATGGGAAAACTACAGATAGTGAGGAAGATTGCCAAAGAATACAACAGGAAGTTGATAGGCTGGAGACTTGGGTGGAGACTTGATAAATTTAAAATCTAAATCAACTCCCTGCCTGTAAAATTCAGTTTGAAATCCTGAATCACATAACGTGTAAAAGGTTTGAGTACCTTTGGGATAATACACTGTTTCCTGCCCATGAACCAATTCTGTATCCATGCCAATAAATAGAGAAACCCCGATTTATTCCACATTCAATTATCCGAATATCGGATTATCTGGCTAGGTCACAAGGTCCCGATGCTTGGATCAACTATGTTATCTGGTATTCCATTCTCCGGAATTTGATTAACTGAATGAAATATTCCCTGCTCCATGTCCTTCAGATAATGGAGGGTATAATTGGATACCCCAACAGCATGGGCTCTTATTTTATGACTTACCCTTTTGTGAACGCTTTCTAAAAGTCCAACTACAATTGATCTACCTGCTAGTGTGAAGGACAAGGCTGACAGAAGGAGGGAACACGGTACAGGGAAATAGGGATATTGAACCTTTGGTCAACAAAAAGAAGGAGGCATATGTCAGGTGTAGCCATCTGAAGTGAATTCCTTGAGGAATATAGGGGCATATGGGAAATCAGAGGGCAAAAAAGGAATCTGAGATCGCCTTGGCAGATTCATAGATCATAGAACAATATAGCACAGTACAGGCCCTTCGGCCCTCGAGGTTATCACACTCTAAGATAAGGCTAGCCTATATTCCCTTCAGTGTACTATCCAAGAGTTGTTTAAATGTCCCTAATGTCTCTGACTCTACTCCCATCACTGGCAGTACATTCCACACACCCAGCACTCTCTGTGTAAAGAACCTGCCTCTGACATTTCCCCTAAACCCTCCTCCAATTACATTAAAATTATGCCCCTCTTGATGGACATTACCCCTGAGCAAAATGTCTCTGCCTATCCACTCTATCGATGCCTCTCACCACCCTGTACACCTCTATCAAGTCACCTTCATCCTTCTTCACTCCAATGAGAAAAGCCCTAGCTCCCTCAACCTTTCTCCATCAGACACACCCTCCAGTCCAGGCAGCACCATGTTAAATCTCCTCGGCACCCTCTCTAAAGCTTCCACATCCTTCCTAAAATGAGGCAATCAGAACGGGACACAATATTCCACGTGTGGTCTAACCAGGGCTCTATAGAGCTGCAGCATAACCTCGCAGCTCAAACTCAATCCCCCTGTTAATGAAAGCCAACACACAATACACCTTCTTAACAACCCACTCAACTTGGGTAACAACTTTGAGGGATGTATGGACATGAACTCCAAGATCCCTCAGTTCCTCCACGGTGTCATAGAGTCATAGTCAGAGAGATGTACAGCATGGAAACAGACCCTTCGATCCAACCCGTCTATGCTGACCAGATATCCCAACCCAATCTAGTCCCACCTGCCAGCACCCGGCCCATATCCCTCCAAACCCTTCCTATTCATATACCCATCCAAATGCCTCTTAAATGTTGCAATTGTACCAGCCTCTACCACATCCTCTGGCAGCTCATTCCATACACGTACCACCCTCTGTGTGAAAAAGTTGCCCCTTAGGTCTCTTTTCTATCTTTCCCCTCTCACCCTAAACCTATGCCCTCTAGTTCTGTACTCCCCGACCCCAGGGAAAAGACTTTGTCTATTTATCCTAGCCATACACCTCATAATTTTGTAAACCTCTATAAGGTCACCTCTCAGCCTCCGATGCTCCAGGGAAAACAGCCCCAGCCTGTTCAGCCTCTCCCTGGAGCACAGATCCTCCAACCCTGGCAACATCATTGTAAATCTTTCCTGAACCTTTTCAAGTTTCACAACATCTTTCCAATAGGAAGGAGACCAGAATTGCATGCAATATTCCAACAGTGGCCTAACCAATGTCCTGTACAGCCGCAACATGACCTCCCAACTCCTGTACTCAATACTCTGACCAATAAAGGAAAGCATACCAAACACCACCTTCACTATCTTATCTACCTGCGACTCCACTTTCAAGGAGTTATGAACCTGCACTCTAAGGTCTCTTTGTTCAGCAACACTCCCTAAGACCTTGCCATTAAGTGTATAAGTCCTGCTAAGATTTGCTTTCTCAAAATGCAGCACCTCGCATTTATCTGAATTAAACTCCATCTGCCACTTCTCAGCCCATTGGCCCATCTGGTCCAGATCCTGTTGTAATCTGAGGTAACCCTCTTCGCTGTCCACTACACCTCCAATTTTGGTGTCATCTGCAAACTTACTAACTGTACCTCTTATGCTCACATCCAAATCATTTATGTAAATCACAAAAGTAGAGGCCCTGCATCGATCCTTGTGGCACTCCACTGGTCACAGGCCTCCAGTCTGAAAAACAACCCCCCACCACCACCCTCTGTCTTCTACCTTTGAGGCAGTTCTGTATTCAAATGGCTAATTCTCCCTGTATTCCATGAGCTCTCACCTTGCTAATCAGTCTTCCGTGGGGAACCTTGTCAAATGCCTTACTGAAGTCCATATAGATCACATCTACTGCTCTGCCCTCATCAATCTTCTTTGTTACTTTTTCAAAAAACTCAATCAGTGCTTAGAATCCCGCCTTTAACCCTGTATTCTGCGTACAAATTCAACCACTTTACATTTTTCCAGGTTTAACTCCATCTGCCATTTCTCTGTCAATGTCCTGTTGCAGCCTACAACAGCCCTCCACACTATCCACAACTCCACCAACCTTGGTGTCATTGGCAAATGTACTAACCCACCCTTCCACTTCCTCATCCAAGTCATTTATAAAAATAACACAGAACAGTGGTTCCAGAATCAATCCCTGCAGAACACCACTGGTGACCAAATTCCCTCTGTATTCTATGGGGGCCAGCCAATTCTGTATCCAGATAGCCAAATTTCCCTGTGTCCCATCTTTTTTCTTTTTGAATAAGCCTAGCATGAGGAACCTTATCAAATGACTTACTAAAATCCACATACACCACATCATCCATCATCAATGTATTTTGTCACATCCTCAAAGAATTCATTAAGGTTTGTGAGGCATCACCTGCCCCTCACAAAGCCATGCTGACCATCTCTAATCATACAATGGGGTTCCAAGTAATCATAAATCCGGTCTATCAGGATCCTCTCCAATAATCTACCGACCACCAACCTCAGACTGACATGTCCGTAATTCCCAGGATTATCCCTATTCCCTTTCTTGAACAAGGGAATAACATTTGCCACCTTCCAACCATCTGGTACTACTCCAGTGGATAGTGAGGGTGCAAAGTTTATCACCAAAGGCGCAGCAATCTCTTCCCTCACTTCCTGTAGTAATGGGTATATCCCATCTGGCCCAGGGGATTTATCTAGCCTTATATTTTTCAAAATTTCCAGCACATTCTCCTTCCTAACATCAACTGTTTGAGTGTATCAGCCTGTCCTCACAAACGACAAGGTCCCTCTCACGAGGGAATACTGAAGCAAAGTATTCATTAAGGCCCTCCCCTTCCTCTTCCCACTCCAGGTGCAAGTTCCCTCTACTATCCCTGATCGGTCCTACCCTCACTCTGGCCATCCTCTTGTTCCTCACATCAGTGTAAAACACCTTAGGGCTCTCCTTAATCCTACCCAATGAAACTTTTCAATGTCCCCTTCTAGCTCTCCTAAGTCCATTCTTCAGTTCCTTCCTGGCTACCTTGTAACCCTCTGGAACCCTGTCTGATCCTTGCCTCCTCAACCTTAAGTAAGCTTCCCTCTTCCTCTTGACTTGATCTTCCACATCCCTTGTTACCCAAGGTTCCTTCACCTTACCATCCCTTCCTTGCCTCAGTGAGACAAACCCATCCAGCTCTATCAGCATGTGCTCCCTAAACAACTTCCACATTCTGTTGTGCATTTCCCTGGGAACATCTGTTCCCAATGTAGGTGCCCCAGTTCCTGCCTAATAGCATTGTAACCCCCACCACCCCAATTAAATACTTTCCCATACTGTCTGCTCCTAAACTTCTCCATGAGTATAGTAAAGATCATGGGGTTGTGATCACTATCACCGAAGTGCTCTGACCCCTGGCCTAGTTCATTGCTAAGCACCAAATCCAACATGGCCTCTCCTCTTGTCAGCCAATCTACATACTGAGTTAGGAACCCTTCCTGGACACACCTGACAGAAACTGCTGCATCCAAACTATTTGAACTAAGGAGACTACAATCAATATGAGGGAAGTCAAAGTCTCCCCTGACAATAACTGTTCCATCTGCAGCTTTCCAAACTCTGCCTCCCAATCTGCTCCTCGGTGTCCCTGTTGTCATTGGGGTGTGCAGAAACCTCGGGGAAGGTGAGGGCTGCAGAGGTAGGAGATCAGAGTCGAGAGTGTGGAGCTGGAAAAGCACAGCCAGTCCGGCAGCATCCTCCTGCTGATGAAGCAATTATGCTCAAAACTTTGATTTTCCTGCTCCTTGGATGCTGCCTGACCGGCTGTGCTTTTCCAGCACCACACTTTTGTCAATAGAACACTCCCAATATAGTGACTGTTCCTTTCCTGTTTCTGACTTCCACCCATACTGACTCAGTGAAGGAGAATCCAAAGAGATTAATGCTAAAAGAGTAACTAGGGAGAGAGTAGGGAGCTTTAAAGATCAATAAGGCCAGCTGTGTTTGAGCCACAGGAGATTGGTGAGATCCTAAACAAATATTTCTTGTCATTATATACTGTAGAGGAAGACACGGAAGGTGGGGATCTCGAGGAAATAAATAGTGAAGTCTTGAAAAGAGTCCACATAACTGAAGTGGAGATGCTGGAAGTCTTAAAATACATAAAAGTGGATAAATCCTTGAGACATGATCAGGTGTATCGCGTGATATTTTGGTAAGTGAGAGAAGAAATTGTGGAGAGGCCTGAGCAGTGATGAGGTGCTGGAAATCTGGAGGGTGGCTCATGTATTTAAGAAAGGCTGCCAAAATTGTGGGAGAAAGGACAGTGAAAACAATGCTTTTCACTGTGCCTCGGTACGCGTGACAGGAAATTCAATTCAATTCAGAAAGTTATCTGAGTCGACAACAGGAACTTGATCAACTGAGCTGACAAATACCATTGTAATTTAGACCAATACAAGGTTTTACTTTTTGTTAAGAACTTACACAGTGGTGATGGGGCTCTGGGGTGTGATGTCGAACAGACACCCGAGGGGTGCAGGTCCAGAGCTCCTTGAAAATGGCATCACAGGTAGACAGGTTAGTGAAAAAGGCATTTGTCATGCTTGCTCTCATTGGTCAGAGCACTGAGTACAGGAGTTGGGACATGATGGAGGTGCTGCAAAGAATATTGGGGAGGCCACGTTTGGAGTACTGTGTATCATTCTCTCTTCCTGCTATAGGAAGGCTGTTATCAAACTGGAGTTATCAGGGATGCCCTCATAGAGGTTTATAAAATCTCGAGGGGCATCGAAATGTTGAATCGCCAAGGTCTCCAGGATAGGGTAGTCCAAAACAAGGGGCATAGGTTTAAGGTGAGAGGGGAAGGACTTAAGAGGGACCTGAGGGGCAACATTTTCACACAAAGGGTGCCAGAGGAAGTGATAGAGGTGAGTACAATTACAACATTTAATAGATAATTGGACAGGTACATGGCTAGGAATGGTTTTGAGGAATATGAGCCAAACACGGGCAAATTGGGACTAGTTCCGTTTGGGAAACCTAGTCAGCATGTTTGAGTTTGGCCAAAGGCTTTGTTTCCAAGCTGCATGAATTTATGGCTCTGGCTGACACATCCTTAATAAATACAAAGACATTAGTCAGATACAATTTCCTTTTCATAAAGTCATGTTGACTCATGTGGACATGTACTGCATCAATTATTAAAGCATTTTCAGAATATTTACAAAATTATAATCTGGTCAAGTGTGCTCGGCTAACTGGCCTGTAATTACCCGCTTTTTCCCTCTCTCCCTCCCTTTCTGAATTGAGCTGTCACATTGGCACACTAATACTTCTCCAGAATCCAAGGGTTTTTGGAAAATTACAACCAACGTATCGACTATTTCTGTAGCTCCTTCTTTTAGGATACTAGGATGCAAGTCATCAGGCCCAGGGACTCGTCTGCCTTTAGCCCTCTTTCATCCTCTTAGAATCCCTACAGTGCGGTAACAGGCCATTTGGCTTCGCAAGTCCACACTGACCCTTTGAAGAGCACTCCACCCAGATCCATTCCCCTACCCTAATGCTCTACATTTCCCCTGATTAATGAAGCTAACATACACATTGATACAATGGGCAATTTAGCATGGTCAATTCACCTGACCTGCACGCAGGCTCGGGTAGAATGTGCAAACTCCACACAGTCGCCCGAGGCTGGGATCGAACCTGGGATCCTGTCACTGTGAGGCAGCAGTGCTAATCACTGTGCCACTGTACCACCTCTCAGTGGGTCTAATACAACTTCTTCAGTGATGGTGAAGGTATTTAATTCCTCCCCTTTGATTTTTTTTGTATTAATGCAATGTTTAAAGTGTCTTGCAGCAAAAAGACAGATGCAGAATATCTGTTTAAATCCATTGCCATTTCCTTGTTCTAGCTCGAGCTCTCCCAATTTCTATTTAAAGTTATTTTCTGCTTCACTTATCCTGCTGAAGCGGCTTGTTTAATTTGTGTTTCGGAAACCTTGTAAAGATGCTCCATGGTACAAGTGGAGCAGACGTGGTGTTAAAGAGCAGAGAAAGACCCAGCAGGGAGACCGTGTCAATGGGAAAGAGCACAGGAACTGAAAGGTTTACCTGGGATTTCAACCAATGGTCCACTCTCAAAACTGCCAGCAACTCCTTCAACATCACAGAATGGAGGAGCCCAGCCCATTTCACAGTGACAGTGATCAAAATAGTTACAAACCTGAAACAAAACCCACAACAGTGAACACTCTTCAGTAACATTAAGTAGATTTACAGAATTGCAAACCATGATTGGCGCACAGAGTGCAAGAGTTGTTAGCTCCACGTTGCAGCAAAAGGGAGGACTGCAGATGCTGGAAACCAGAGTTGAGGTCAGAGTGGTGCTGGAAAAGCACAGCAGGTCAGGCAGCATCTGGACAGCAGCAAAATCGACCCTTCATCAGGATTTTGCCCGAAACGTTGATTTTCCTGCTCCTCGGATGCTGCCTGACCTGCTGTGTTGGTCCAGCACCACTCTGATCTAAGCTCCATGTTGCAGCTATATAGCCTACATTTGAAGTATTGTGTGAAATTTTGATCGCAACTCTACCAGAACAACAAGGAAACGTTGGAGGGAGTGCAGAGAAGGTTCACCAGGATGTTGCCTGGTCTTGAGGGGCATTGGCTCTGAGGAAAGGTGAAAAGAGGAGACTTGATAGAGGCCTATACAATTACAAGAAGCAGAGATAGGGTGGCTCATCAGAGACTTTTTCTCAGGGTTAAAGTTTCCATTACACGGGAGGGGGGAGGGGGCATGTTCAATGGAGATGTGTGAGGGAAGCTTCTCAGGCAGTGTGTGGTAGGAGCCTGGGACCCACTGCCCGAGGAGGTGGGAGAAGCAGGCAGGTTAAGAGGCAGCCAGATGGTTCCATGAATAGGAAGGGAATAGAGGGATATGGATTGAATAGAAAAAAGAACAAAGAACATTTACAGCCCAGGAACAGGCCCTTCGGCCCTCCAAGCCTGAACTGATCCAAATCCACTGTCTAAACCTGTCGCCCAATTCCAATTCTGTATCCCTCTGCTCCCCACCTCCTCATGCATCTGTCCAGACGCATCTTAAATGAATCTACCATGCCTGCCTCTACCACCTCTGCTGGCAACGTATTCCAAATGCCCACCACCCTCTGTGTGAAGTACTTCCTGCGTGTATCTCCCTTAAACTTTCCACCTCTCACCTTGAAAGCGTGACCTCTCAGTATTGAATCCTTCACCCTGGGAAAAAGCTTGTCTCTATCCACCCTGTCTATACCTTTCATGATTTTGTAAACCTCAATCAGGTCCCCCCTCAATCTCCTTTTTCTAGTGAAAATAAACCTAATCTACTCAACCTCTCTTCATAGCTAGCACCTTCCATACCAGGCAACATCCTCGTAAACCTTCTCTACACCCTCTCCAAAGCATCCACAACTTTTGGTAATGTGGTGACCAGAACTGTACACGGTATTCTAAATGCGGCTGAACCAATGTCTTGTACAATTTTAACATAACTTGCCAGCTCTTATACTCAATACCCCGTCCAATGAAGGTAAGTGTACTATATGCCTTCTTGAACACTCTATCCACTTGTGCAGCAACCTTCAGGGTACAATGGGCCTGCACTCCCAGATCTCTCTGCCCATCAACTTTTCCCAAGGCGCCTCCATTCATTGTATAATTCGCTCTAGAATTAGTCTTCCCAAAATGTATCACCCCACATTTGTCTGGATTGAAAGCCATCTGCCACTTTTCCACCCAACTCTCCAGCCTATCTATATCCTCCTGTATTCTCTGACAGTCCCTTATACTTTCTGCTACTCCACCAATCTTCATGTCATCTGCAAACTTGCTGATCATACCAACAGTGCCCTCTTCCAGATCATTTATGTATATTACAAACAGCAGTGGCCCCAACACTGACCCCTGGGGAACACCCACTGGTCACCTTTCTCCATTTCAAGAAACTCCCTTCAACTACTACTCTCTGTCTCCTGTTGCTCAACCAGTTCTTTATCCACCTGCTAGAACACCCTGCACACCATGTGACTTCACTTTCTCTATTAGTCTACAATGGGGAACCTTATTAAACGCCTTATTAAAGTCCATGTATATGACATCAACAGCCCTTCCTTCATCTATCAACTTGGTCACTTCCTCAAAGAACTTTATTAAGTTGGTAAGGCACGATCTCCCCCGCACAAAACCATGTTGCCTGTCACTGATAGGCCCATTCCTTTCCAAATATAAATAGATCCTATCTCTCAGTAACCTCTCCAGCAACTTCCCCACCACTGACATCAGGTTCACTGGTCTATAGTTCCTCGGAATATCCCTACTACCATTCTTGTACAGGGGGACAACATGAGCAACCCTCCAGTCCTCCAGCACCTCACCTGTATTTAAGGATGCCACAAAGATAGCTGTCAGGGCCCCAGCTATTTCCTCTCTAGCCTCCCTCAGCAACCTGGGATAGATCCCATCTGGTCCTGGGGATTTGTCCACCTTAATAACCTCTTGCCTACCCAACACACCTTCTCTTCTTATGCCAATGTGATCCAGACTAATCAAACTTCTCTCTCTAATCTCAACATTCATCATGTTCCTCTCCTCAGTGAACACTGATGTAAAGTAATCATTCAGAATCTCACCCATTCTCTCAGGTTCAACACACAGCCTTCCTTCATTATCCTTTAGTGGACCAATCTTTTCATTAGTTACCCGCTTGCTTCTTATATAAGAATAAAACGCTTTGGGATTCTCCTTAATTCTGCTCGCTCAAGCAATTTCCTGACCCCTTTCAGCCCACTTGATTCCTCATTTAAGACTTGTCCGACTCTCCCGATATTCTTTCAGGGCCCACTCCATTCTTAGCTACCTCGACCCTACGTAGCTTCTGGATTAGTGGTGCTGGAAAAGCACAGCAGTATCCGAGAAGCAGTAAAATCGACATCATGAATACAAACACAGTGCCTGAAGAGTGGAGAGATAAATGAGAGGAGGGTGTGGATGGGGAGAAAGTAGCATAGAGTACAATAGGTGAGTGGGGGAGGGGATGAAGGTGATAGATCAGGGCGGAGGATGGAGTGGATAGGTGAAAAAGAAGATGGGCAGGTAGGACAAGTCCGGACAAGTCATGGGGACAGTGCTGAGCTGGAAATCATCCGCCGACATTTCCGCCACATCCAAAAAGACCCCACCACCAGGGATATATTTCCCTCCCCACCCCTTTCTGCCTTCCGCAAAGAACATTCTGTCCGTGACTACCTGGTTAGGTCCACGCCCCCCAACAACCCACCCTCCCGTCCTGGCACCTTCCTCTGCCACCACAGGAATTGCAAAACCTGTGCCCACACCTCCTCCCTCACCTCTATCCAGGGCCCTAAAGGAGCCTTCCACATCCATTAAAGTTTTATCTGCACATCCACCAATATCCACCATTTATTGTATCCGTTGCTCCCGATGCGGTCTCCTCTACATTGGGGAGACTGGGCGCCTCCTAGCAGAGCGCTTTAGGGAACATCTCCGGGACACCCGCACCAATCAACCACACCACCCTGTGGCCCAACATTTCAACTCCCCCTCCCACTCTGCCGAGGACATGGAGGTCCTGGGCCTCCTTCACCGCCGCTCCCTCACCACCAGACGCCTGGAGGAAGAACGCCTCATCTTCCGCCTCGGAACACTTCAACCCCAGGGCATCAATGTGGACATCACCAGTTTCCTCATTTCCCCATCCCCCACCTCACCCTAGTTCCAAACTTCCAGCTCAGCACCGCCCTCAGGACCTGTCCGACCTGCCTATCTCCTTTTCCACCTATCCACTCCACCCTCCTCCCTGACCTATCACCTTCATCCCCTCCCCCACTCACCCATTGTACTCTATGCTACTCTCTCCCCACCCCCACCTCCCTCTAGCTTATCTCTCCACACTTCAGGCTCACTGCCTTTATTCCTGATGAAGGGCTTTTGCCTGAAACGTCGATTTTCCTGCTCCTCGGATGCTGCCTGAACTGCTGTGCTCTTCCAGCACCACTGATCCAGAATCTGGTTTCCAGCATCTGCAGGCATTGTTTTTACCTGATGTATGCTTCCCTTTTCCTCTTGGCTCGTCGCACAATTTCCCATCATCCACGGTTCACGAATCTTGCCCTCCCTATCCTTTGCTTTCAATGGGACATGTCTGTCCTGCACTATCTTTGAAAGCCTCCTACATCTCAATGTGGACTTCCTTTCAAATAGCGGCCCCCAATCCACATTTCCCAGCTCCTGCCTAATTTTGATATAATAGGCCTTGCCCAGTTTAGTACTCTTCCGTTCGGACCATTCTCTTCTTTATCTACGAGTATTCTAAAACTTCCAGAATTGTGGTCACTGTTCCCAAAGAAATCCCCCACTGCAACTTCTACCACCTGTCCTGGCTCGTTCCCCAGTACTAGGTCCAATATGGCCCCTTCCCTCGTCGGACTATTGACAATCATTTTGCCAGAGCGTCGAGGAGAGAAGTGCTGAAGCGAGGGCTGCCAGGAAGGGTACGTTTTTCCGCATTAGAAGGGACTTACCTCGTGAGTCAGAGGAGCGAAGGACTTCTGGGAATTCATCTATTTGTGTGGTGGCGTTATCCGAAACACTACTCGGATAGTGTCTCCCACCCATCTTCCTCCTCTTACCAAAAAAAAGGCTTTGTGCGCCAGATTGGTAAGGTAATGTGTTTATTTTTTATTCCTTATTTTTTCTACAGTCCCTTTGGGAATTTAGAATCGTGGGAATGGCTGTGAGGACAGTTGAATGTTCCTCCTGCAGAATGTGGGAGGTAAGGGTCACCACTAGCGTCCCTGCAGACTACACCTGCAGGAAGTGCACCCAACTCCAGCTCCTCGTAAACCGTGTTAGGGAGCTGGAGCTGGAGCTGGATGAACTTTGGATCATTCGGGAGGCAGAGTGTTATTGAGAGGAGTTACAGGGAGGTAATCACTCCTCAGGTACAAGAAAAAGGCAGATGGGTTACAGGCAGGGGACGGAAAGGGAACCAGCAGGCAGTGCAGGGATCCCCTGTGGCCATTCCCCTCAACAATAAGTATACCGTTGGGGGGGATGATTTACCAGGGGAAAGCAGTGGGGCACAGGGCTCTGGCACAGAGTCTGCCCCTGCTGCTCAGAAGGGAAGGGGGAAGAGGAGCAGAGCAGTAGTCATTGGGGACTCCATAGTTAGGGGGACAGATAGGAGGTTCTGTAGGGATGAGAGAGACTCACGGTGGGGGGCCAGAGTTCGTGATGTTTCTGATCGTGTTTTTGGGATTCTTAAGGGGGAGGGGTGGGCAGCCCCAAGTTGTGGTCCACATAGGCACCAATGACAGGTAGGAAGAGAGATGGGGATTTAAGGCAGAAATACAGGGAGCTAGGATGGAAGCTTAGAGCTAGGATGAACAGAGTTGTTGTCTCTGGTTTGTTGCCCGTGCCACGTGTTAGTGAGGCGAGGAACAGGGAGAGAGAGGAGGTGAACACGTGGCTATAGGGATGGTGCAGGAGGGAGGGTTTTGGATTCTTGGATAATTGGAGCTCTTTCTGGAGTAGGTGGGACCTCTACAAGCAGGATGGTCTTCATCTGAACCAGACGGGTACCAATATTCTGGTGGGGTGGGGGGGGGCGGGGGTGGGGGGTCGGGGGGTGAAGATTCACTAAGGTTATTGGGGTGGGTTTAAACTAATCCAGCCGGGGGATGGGAACCAAAACTGTAGGTCGGGTATAGAAAAGGTTGAGAGTAGGGAGGTCCGAAATCAAGTTTCAGGGACGCACAATGGCAACGGCAAGCAAGGAGTTGGTTTGAAGTGTGTCTACTTCAACGCCAGGAGCATCCGGAATAAGGTGGGTGAGCTTGCAGCATGGGTTGGTACCTGGGACTTCGATGTTGTGGCCATTTCGGAGACATGGATAGAGCAGGGACAGGAATGGTTGTTGCAGGTTCCAGGATTTAGATGTATCAGTAAGAACAGAGAAGATGGTAAGAGGGGGAGGTGTGGCGTTGTTGGTCAAGGACAGTATTACAGTTACAGAAAGGATGTTAGGGGACTCGTCAACTGAGGTAGTATGATCTGGGGTTAGAAATGAGAGGTCACCCTGTTGGGAGTTTTCTATAGGCCTCTGAATAGTTCCAGAGATGGGGGACTCCAACTTTCCAAACATTGACTGGGAACACTGTAGTACGAGTACTATAGATGGGTCGGGTTTTGTCCAGTGTGTGTAGGAGGGCTTCCTGATACAGTATGTAGACAGGCCAACAAGGGGTGTAGCCACATTAGATTTGGTACTGGGTAATGAGCCCGGCCAGGCGTTAGACTTGGAAGTAGGTGAGCACTTTGGTGATAGCGATCACAATTCTGTTATGTTTACTTTAGTGATAGAAAGGGATAGGTGTATACCACTGGGCAAGCATTACAGCTGGGGGAAAGGCAATTACGATGCGATTAGACAAGATTTAGGTAGCACAGGATGGGGAAGGAAACTGCAGAGGAAATATGGAGCTTATTCAAGGAAAAGCTCCTGTGTGTCCTAGATAAGTATGTACCTGTCAGGCAGGGAGGAAGCTGTAGAGTGCGGGAGCCGTGGTTTACGAAGGAAGTGGAATCTCTGGTCAAGAGGAAGAAGAAGGCTGATGTTAGGATGAGATGTGAAGGCTCAGTTAGGGCGCTTGAGAGTTACAAGGTAGCCAGGAAAGACCTAAAGAGAGAGCTCACAAGAGCCAGGAGGGAACATAATAAGTTGTTGGTGGATAGAATCAGGGTAAACCCTAAGGCTTTCTGTAGGTATTTAAGGAATAAAAGAATGACAAGAGTAAGATTAGGGCCAATCAAGGATAGAGTGGGAAGTTGTGTGTGGAGTCAGAGGAGATAGGGAAAGCACTAAGTGAATATTTTCCGACAGTATTCACTCTAGAAAATGACAATGTTGTCGAGGGGAATACTGAGATACAGGCTACCAGACTAGGTGGGATTGAGGTTCACAAGGAAGAGGTATTAGAAATCCTGCAGAGTGTGAAAATAGATAAGTCCCCTGGGCCGGATGGGATTTATCCTAGGATCCTCTGGGAAGCCAGGGAGGAGATTGCTGAGCCTTTGGCATTGATCTTTAAATCGTCATTGTCTACAGGAATAGTGCCAGAAGACTGAAGGATAGCAAACGTGGTTCCCCTGTTCAAGAAGGGGAGTAGAGACAACCCTGGTAACCATAGACCAGTGAGCCTCACTTCAGTTGTTGGTGAAGTGTTGGAAAAGGTTATAAGAGATAGGATTTATAATCATCTAGAAAAGAATAATTTGATTAGGGATAGTCAGCACGGTTTTGTGAAGGGTAGGTCGTGCCTCACAAACCTTATTGAGTTCTTTGAGAAAGTGACCAAACAGTTAGATGAGAGTAAATCGGTTGATGTGATGTATATGGATTTCAGTAAGGCGTTCGATAAGGTTCCCCACAGTAGGCTATTGTACAAAATGCAGAGGAATGGGATTGTGGGAGATGTAGCAGTTTGGATCAGTAATTGGCTTGCTGAAAGAAGACAGAGGGTGGTGGTTGATGAGAAATATTCATCCTGGAATCCAGTTACCAGTGGTGTACCGCAAGGGTCAGTGTTGGGTCCACTGCTGTTTGTCATTTTTATAAACGACCTGGATGAGGGCGTAGAAGGGGGGGTTAGAAAATTCACAGACGACACTAAGGTCGCTGGAGTTGTGGATAGTGATGAAGGATGTTGTAGGTTACAGAGAGACATAGATAAGCTGCAGAGCTGGGCTGAGAGGTGGCAAATGGAGTTTAATGCAGACAAGTGTGAGATGATTCACTTTTGTCAGAGTAACCGGAATGCAAAGTACTGGGCTAATGGTAAGATTCTTGGTAGTGTAGATGAGCAGAGAGATCTCGGTGTCCAGGTACACAGATCCCTGAAAGTTGCCACCCAGGTTGACAGGGTTGTTAAGAAGGCATACAGTGTTTTAGCTTTTATTAATAGAGTGATTGAGTTCCGGAACCACGAGGTCATGCTGCAGCTGTACAAAGCTCTGGTACGGCCCCACTTGGAGTATTGTATACAATTCTGGACACCGCATTATAGGAAGGATGTGGAAGCTTTGGAAAGGGTGCAGAGGAGATTTACTCGGATGTTGCCTGGTATGGAGGGAAGGTCTTACGAGGAAAGGCTGAAGGACTTGAGGCTGTTTTCGTTGGAGAGAAGAAGGTTGAGAGGTGACTTAGTGGAGACATATAAGACAATCAGACTTGTGAAGATTTGTAGCTCAGGTTGAAGTTGGTTTCGTCCATGGGTTGTATTGGAACCCATCTACAAAATTCCCTGCAAGAACCGCAACAAATACTGTGTAGGACAAACAGGAAGAAAGTTAGCCACCAGGATACACAAACACCAGCTAGCCACAAAAAGACATGACCCTCTCTCCCTCACAGCCCTACACATGGAGGAAGAAAAACACCATTTTGACTGGGACAACACATCTATCCTGGGACAGGCTAAGCAAAGACATGCCAGACAATTCCTAGAGGCCTGGCACTCCAACCACAATGCCATACACACATAGCTCTAGATGTCATCTATCAACCCCTCAGAAAACAAACAGGAAATGACATCACCACAAAGCCCAGGAACCCCATCCAGGACAAACATATAAATAGAAAGCAGGAGACACCAGCTTCGCTTCACTTGGAGATCACCACTGATGATGTTACCCAGCCAGGTAATGAAACGTCTGGGTATCAAACCTACAGCTCAGTGAGCAAACCTACACCCTAGATAATCAGAGGGTTAGATAGGGTGGACAGGGAGAGCCTTTTTCCAAGTATGGGGAAGGCGAGCATGAGGGGGCATAGCTTTAAATTGAGGGGTGATAGATATAGGACAGATGTCACAGGTAGTTTCTTTACTCAGAGAGTAGTAAGGGTATGGAATGTTTTGCCTGCAATGGTAGTAGATTTGCCGACTTTAAGTGCATTCCAGGTTAGGAACAAGGCATCGATCTCGAAGGAGGGTGCCTGTAAACAGGAAGGTGGCTTGAAGTGTGTATACTTCAATGCCAGAAGTGTAAGAAATAAGGTAGGTGAACTTGCAGCGTGGGTTGGTACCTGGGACTTCGATGTTGTGGCCATTACAGAGACGTGGGTAGAACAGGGACAGGAATGGCTGTTGCAGGTTCCAGGGTTTAAATGTTTTAGTAGTGTCAGAGATGGGGGTAAAAGATGGGGAGGTGTGGCATTGCTTGTCAAGGATAGTATTACAGCAGTGGAAAGGACGATGGAGGAAGACTTGCCATCTGAGGTAGTTTGGGCTGAGGTTAGAAATAGGAAAGGTGAGGTCACCCTGTTAGGAGTTTTCTACAGGCCTCCTAATAGTCCGAGAGAAGTAGAGGATAGTATTGCGAGGATGATTCAGGAGAAGAGTGAAAGTAGCAGGGTGGTTGTTATGGGGGACTTTAACTTCCCAGATATTGACTGGGAAAGCTATAGCTCGAGTACGTTAGATGGGTCGGTGTTTGTCCAATGTGTGCAGGAGGGTTTCCTGACACAATATGTCGACAGGCCAACAAGAGGTGAGGCCATACTGGATTTGGTTCTAGGTAACGAACCAGGCCAGGTGTTAGACTTGGACGTAGGTGAGCACTTCGGGGACAGTGACCACAACTCGGTGACTTTTACTCGAGTGATGGAGAGGGATAAGTGTGCACTGCAAGGCAAAAGTTATAGCTGGGGGCAGGGAAATTATGATGCAGTGAGGCATGACTTAGGATGCGTGGATCGGAAAAATAGGCTTCAAGGGAAGAACACAAATGATACGTGGAGATTGTTCAAGGAACACCTATTGAGTGTCCTTGATAAGTATGTACCAGTCAGGCAGGGAGTAAAAGGTCTTGTGAGGGAGCCGTGGTTTAATAAGGAATTGGAATCCCTTGTGAAATGGAAGACGGCGGCCTATGTAAAGATGAGGCGTGAAGGTTCAGTTGGGGTGATTGAGAGTTATAAGGTAGCCAGGAAGGATCTAAAGAGCAAGCTAAGAGCAGCGAGAAGGGGACATGAAAAGTCCTTAGTTGGTAGGATTAGGGAAAACCCAAAGGCTTTCTATAGGTATGTCAGGAATAAAAGGATGACTAGGGTAGGTCTCGGTCCAGTCAAGGATAGTAGTGGGAAGTTGTGCGTGGAGGCGGAGGAGATTGGAGAGACACTAAATCAATACTTTTCATCAGTATTCACTCAGGAACAGGACACTATTGCTGATGTGAATATTGAGTCACAAGAATGGATGGCCTTGAGGTATGTAGGGAAGAGGTCTGGGGAATACTGGAAAGGATGAAAATAGATAAGTCCCCTGGGCCTGATGGCATTTATCCTAGGATCCTCTGGGAAGCTAGGGAGGAGATAGCGGAGCCATTGGCCTTGATTTTTATGTCGTCATTGTCTACGGGAATAGTGCCAGAAGACTGGAGGATAGCGAATGTGGTCCCCTTGTTCAAGAAGGGGAGTAGGGATAGCCCGAGTAACTATAGGCCGGTGAGTCTCACTTCTGTTGTGGGCACAGTCTTAGAGAGAATTGTAAGGGATAGGATTTATGGACATCTGGATAGGAATAATGTGATCAAGGATAGTCAGCACGGTTTTGTGAAGGGCAGGTCGTGCCTCACAAACCTTATTGAGTTCTTTGAGAAGGTGACTAAGGAGGTGGATGAGGGTAAAGCAGTAGATGTGGTGTATATGGATTTTAGCAAGGCGTTCGATAAGGTTCCCCATGGTAGGCTAATGCAAAAACTACGGAGGTATGGCATTGAGGGTGCGTTAGAGGTTTGGATTAGGAATTGGCTGGCTGGAAGGAGATAGAGGGTAGTAGTTGATGGTAAAGGTTCATCTTGGAATGCAGTTACTAGCGGTGTTCCACAAGGGTCTGTTTTGGGACCATTGCTGTTTGTCATCTTTATAAATGATCTAGAGGAGGGGCTTGAAAGCTGGGTGAGCAACTTTGCGGATGACACGAAAGTCGGTGGAGTTGTGGACAGCGAAGAAGGATGTGGCAGGTTACAGCGGGATATAGATAAGATTAGATTAGATTACTTACAGTGTGGAAACAGGCCCTTCGGCCCAACAAGTCCACACCGACCCGCCGAAGCGCAACCCACCCATACCCCTACATATACCCTTTACCTAACACTACGGGCAATTTAGCATGGCCAATTCACCTGCCCCGCACATCTTTTGGACTGTGGGAGGAAACCGGAGCACCCGGAGTAAACCCACGCAGACACGGGGAGAACGTGCAAACTCCACACAGTCAGTCACCTGAGGCGGGAATTGAACCCAGGTCCCTGGCGCTGTGAGGCAGCAGTGCTAACCACTGTGCCACCGTGCCGCCCTAAAGATAAGTTGCAGAGCTGGGCAGAAAGGTGGCAAATGGAGTTCAATGTAGCTAAGTGTGAAGTCATTCACTTTGGTAGGAGTAACAAGAAGATGGATTACTGGGCTAATGGTAGGCTACTTGGTAGTGTGGATGAGCAGAGGGATCTTGGTGTCCATGTACACAGATCTCTGAAAGTTGCCACCCAGGTAAATAGTGCTGTGAAGAAGGCATATGGTGTACTGGGCTTTATTGGTAGAGGAATTGAGTTCCGGAGTCCTGAGGTCATGTTGCAGTTGTATAAGACTCTGGTGCGGCCTCATCTGGAGTATTGTGTGCAGTTTTGGTCGCCATACTATAGGAAGGATGTGGAGGCATTAGAACGGGTGCAGAGGAGGTTTACCAGGATGTTGCCTGGCATGGTAGGAAGATCGTATGAGCAAAGGCTGAGGCACTTGGGGCTGTTCTCATTGGAGAAAAGAAGGTTTAGGGGAGATTTGATAGAGGTGTACAAGATGATTAGGGGTTTAGTTTGGGTAGACACTGAGAACCTTTTTCTGTTAATGGAGTCAGCTGTTACTAGGGGACACAGCTTTAAATTAAGGGGTGGGAGGTATAGGATAGATGTTAGGGGTAGATTCTTTACTCAGCGGGTTGTGAGGTCATGGAATGCCCTGCCAGTAGCATTGGTGGACTCTCCCTCTTTATGGTCATTTAAGCGGGCATTGGATAAGCATATGGAGGTTATTGGGCTAGTGTAGGTTAGGTAGGCTTCGGTCGGCGCAACATCGAGGGCCGAAGGGCCTGAACTGCGCTGTATTTTTCTATGTTCTATGTTCTATGTTCATCGTTGGACAAGCATTTGGATGTACGTGGAATAGTGTACGTTAGAAGGGCTTCAGATTGGTATGACAGGTCGGCGCAACATCGAGGGCCTGTACTGCGCTGGAATGTTCTATGTTCTTTACTGCTGTAGAAAACTCTCCTGGACACTTCATACAAATTCTACTCTATCCTAACCTCTGACATTAAGTGTATCCCAGTCAATGTTGGGAAAATTAAAATCTACCATCACCACTACCATATTGCCTCTACATCTTTCCATAATCTGTTTACCTATTTGTTCTTCTACCTCACGCTCACTGTTGGGATACAGCCACAACAATGTAACCGGACCTTTCTTAGCTCCACCCATAATGCCTCACTACCCAAGACCGCCATAGTGTCCTCCTTTAGCACAGCCGTGATATCGTCCCTGACCAGCAATGCAACTCCACCTCCCAGGCACAAATCTGAGTCGTACGTTCATCTGCATTACACAATATACAAACACACTATACGCCTTGCATTAAAGCAGATGCATTTCAGGCCACCAGTTTTTCTTTGCAGAATATGGACAGGAAGTTTGTTTTTTAGTTTAGTTAGAGAATGAGGATCAGCACAGGTTCGGAGGGCCGATGGGCGACGTCCTCAGCTGTTCTTCAGTTTTGTTGTTATATTCTTTGTGACAAACTTCAGAATAACAGAAAAAGTGCAGTAAGATCTCCAGGAAAAGGATAAGGTGGTTGTGAAGGGTTGGACACATGGATTGATCAGCGGCAAAGGGAATTCAATCCAGACATATGTCAGGTGATGGAATACATGATGGAATGTCAAACTCTGGAAAACCCCAGGGACCAGGGAGACTGTACTTGCCTGGACAACTACCTGACTACAACAGGGACCAGGGAGACTGTGTACTTATCTGGACAAATACCTTACTAAAGCAGAGACCAGGGAAACTGTACTTGCTTGGATAAACAAGTTACCACAGCAGTAACCAATGCGACTGTACTTGTCTGGACAAATACCCTACTACAGCAGGGACCAGGGAGTTTGTTCTTGTCTGGACAAATATCTTACTACAGCAGGAACTAGCGAGACTGTATTTGCCTGTTCGAAGGTATTTGTCCAGACAAGTACTTGTCTCCCTGGTCCCTGCTGTAGTAAGGTATTTGTCAACGCAAATACATTCTCCCTGGTCCCTGCTGTAGTAAGGTATTTGTCCAGATAAGTACAGTCTCCTTGGTCACTGCTGTATTGGCATATTTGTCCAGATATGTACAGTCTCCCTGGTCCCTGCTGTAGTCAGGTATTTGTCCAGGCCGGTACAGTCTCCTTGGTCACTGCTGTATTGACGTATTTTTCCAGATGAGTACAGCGTCCCTGGTCCCTGCTAAAGAAAGGTATTTGACCAAGCATGTACAGTCCCCCTGGTTATGCTGTAGTCAGGTATTTGTCCAGGCAAGTACAGCCTCTCTAGTCCCTGCTGTGGTAAGGTATTTGTCCAGGCAGGAGACTGGGCGCCTCCTAGCAGAGCTTACTTTCACAATCAGGATTCCTGACCACCTTCCGAGGACCCCTTTGCCCACCTCCAACACACTGCATCCACCTGGACACCCCGTGCTGGCCTATTACCCGCCCTCGACCTCTTCATTTCCAACTGCCGCCGGGATATTAACCGCCTCAACCTGTCTACCGCCCTCCCCCACTCCAACCTCTCACCCTCACAACGCGCAGCCCTCCAATCCCTCTTCTCCAATCCCAACCCCACCATTAAGCCAGCAGATAGAGGGGGTGCAGTGGTAGTCTGGTGCACTGACCTCTATACAGCTGAAGCCAGATGCCAACACAAGGACACCTCCTCCTAACACCCCCTCAACCATGACCCCACCCCCCCATCACCAAACCATCATCTCACAGACCATACAGAACCTCATCATCTCCCACACACAGCTTCCAACCTCATAGTCTGGGAACCACGTTCTGCCCAATTCTACCTCCTTTCCAAGATCCACGCCTGGCCACCCTGGCCGACCCATTGTCTCAGCCTGTTCCTGCTCCACCGAACTCTTCTCCACCTCCCTTGATTGTCCTATCCCCTCTAGTCCAGGAACTCTCCACTTACGTTCGAGACACCACCCACGCCCTCCACCTCCTCCAAGACTTCCGTTTCCCCGGCCCCCAACACCTCATCTTCACCATGGATATCCAATCCCTCTACACCTCCATCCGCCATGACCAGGGCCTCCAAGCCCTCTGTTTTTCCCTCTCCAGACGTCCCCAACAGTACCCTTCCACCGACACTCTCATTCTTTTGGCCGAACTGGTCTTCACCCGTAACAATTTCTCCTTTGAATACTCCCACTCCCTCCAGACCGAAGGGGTAACCATGGGCACACGTATGGGGCCCAGCTTTGCCTGTCTCTTTGTTGGCTCCGTAGAACAGTCCATCTTCCGTAATTACACCGGCACCACTCCCCACCTCTTCCTCCGCTACATTGATGACTGCATTGGCACCACCTCGTGCTCCCGCGAGGAGGTTGAGCAATTCATCAACTTCACCAACACATTCCACCCTGACCTTAAATTTACCTGGACCATCTCTGACACCTCCCTCCCCTTCCTGACCTCTCCATCTCCATTAATGACGACCGACTTGACACTGACATTTTTTACAAACCCACCGACTCCCACAGCTACCTGGATTACACCTCTTCCCACCCTACCTCCTGCAAAAATGCCATCCCGTATTCCCAATTCCTCCACCTCCGCCATATCTGCTCCCAGGAGGACCAGTTCCACCATAGAACACACCAGATGGCCTCCTTCTTTAGAGACCACAATTTCCCTTCCCACGTGGTTAAAGATGCCCTCCAACGCATCTCATCCACATCCCGCACCTCCGCCCTCAGACCCCACCCCTCCAACTGTAACAAGGACAGAACGCCCCTGGTGCTCACTTCCACCCTACAAACCTTCGCATAAACCAAATCATCCGCCGACATTTCCGCCACCTCCAAAAAGACCCCACCACCAGGGATATATTTCCCTCCCCACCCCTTTCTGCCTTCCACAAAGACCGTTCCCTCCGTGACTACCTGGTCAGGTCCACGCCTCCCTACGGCCCACCCTCCCATCCTGGCACCTTCCCCTGCCACCGCAGGAACTGTAAAACCTGTGCCCACACCTCCTCCCTCACCTCCATCCAAGGCCCTAAAGGAGCCTTCCACATCCATCAAAGTTTTACCTGCACATCCACCAACATCATTTATTGTATCCGTTGCTCCCGATGCGGTCTCCTCTACATTGGGGAGACTGGACGCCTCCTAGCAGAGTGCTTTAGGGAACATCTCTGGGACACCCGCACCAATCAACCACACCGCCCCGTGGCTCAACATTTCAACTCCCCCTCCCACTCTGCCGAGGACATGGAGGTCCTGGGCCTCCTTCACCGCCGCTCCCTCACCACCAGACGCCTGGAGGAAGAACGCCTCATCTTCCACTTCAGAACACTTCAACCCCAGGGCATCAATGTGGACTTCACCAGTTTCCTCATTTCCCCTTCCCCCTACCTTACTCCAGTTCCAACCTTCCAGCTCCCCACTATCCCCATGACCTGTCCTACCTGCCTTTCTTTTTTTCCACCTATCTGCGCCACTCTCCTTTCTGACCTTTCACCTCCATCCCCACCCCATTCACCTATTGTACTCTGTGCTACTTTCTCCCCACCCCCACCCTCCTCTGATTTATCTCTCCACCCTGCAGGCTCCCTGCCTTTATACCTGATGAAGGGCTTTTGCCCGAAATGTCGATTTTCCTGCTCCTCGGATGCTGCCTGACCGGCTGTGCTTTTCCAGTACCACTCTCTAATTCAGACTTCCCTTTCATTGTCCAAGTGTTTTAAAAAAACCCTGAGAAGTCTTTTCAAGTAGATATCTCCAGATATATCAGAACCTCTGCATCGACAATCACTTTTGAAGAAAACAAAGTTAACTTTGCTGTAGGAGCAGTATCTTCACAATATTCCCCACTTGCCCTGGACAGGGGCAGCTCCAACAACACTCAAGAAGCTTGACACCATCCAGGAGAAAGCAGCCCAGTTGTTTTGGTATCATATCCACAAACAGCCACTTCCTCCAGCACTGACACTCAGTGGCTGCAGTGTACTATCTACAACATACACCAAAGATCCTCAGACAGCACCTTCCAAACCCACGACCACTTCCATCGAAAATGATAATGACAGCAGATACATGGGAACATCACCCTTTGCAAGTTCCCCTCACAGCGGACAAATCCTGGAATTCCCTCCCTAATGGCATAATGGGTCAACCCACAGCACATAGACTGCAGCGGTTCAGGAAGGCAGCTCAACCCCACCTTCTCAAGGGGCAACTAGGGACAGAGCAATAAATGCTGGACCCAGCCAATGTTCTACAAGTGAATAAAAACAAGGAAGAGGTATCAGAAATCCTGCAGAGTGTAAAAATAGATAAGGATCTATCCTAGGATCCTCTGGGAAGCCAGGGAGGAGATTGTCGAGCCTTTGACATTGAACTTTAAATCATCATTGTCTACAGGAATAGTGCCAGAAGACTGGAGGATAGCAAATGTGGTTCCCCTGTTCAAGAAGGGGAGTAGAGACAACCCTGGTAATTACAGACCAGTGAGCCTCACTTCAGTTGTTGGTAAAGTGTTAGAAAAAGTCATATAAGAGATAGGATTTATAATCATCTAGAAAAGAATAATTTGATTAGGGATAGTGAAGGGTAGGTTGTGCTTCACAAACCTTATTGAGTTCTTTGAGGTGACTAAACAGGTAGATGAGAGTAAACCGGTTGATGTGATGTATATGCATTTCAGCAAGGCATTCGATAAGGTTCCCCACAGCAGGCTATTGTACAAAATACAGAGGAATGGGATTGTGGGAGATGTAGCAGTTTGGATCATTAATTGGCTTGCTGAAAGAAGTCAGAGGTTGATGGGAAATGGTCATCCTGGAATCCAGTTACTAGCGGCGTACCGCAAGGGTCAGTGTTGGGTCCACTGCTGTTCGTCATTTTTATAAACGACCTGGATGAGGGCTTAGAAGGGGGGGTTAGAAAATTCACAGACGATACTAAAGTCGGTGGAGTTGTGGATAGTGATGAAGGATGTTGTAGGTTACAGAGAGACATAGATAAGCTGCAGAGCTGGGCTGAGAGGTGGCAAATGGAGTTTAATGCAGACAAGTGTGAGGTGATTCACTTTGGACGGAGTAATCAGAATGCAAAGTACTGGGCTAATGGTAAGATCCTTGGGAGTGTAGATGAGCAGAGAGATCTCGGTGTCCAGGTACACAGCTCCCTGAAAGTTGCTACCCAGATTGACAGAGTTGTTAAGAAGGCATACAGTGTCTTGGCCTTTATTAATAGAGGGACTGAGTTCCGGAACCAGGAGGTTATGCTGCAGCTGTACAAAGCTCTGGTATGGTCCCACTTGGAGTATTGTGTACAGTTCTGGACACTGCATTATAAGAAGGATGTGGAAGCTTTGGAAAGGGTTCAGAGGAGATTTACTGGGATGTTGTCTGGTATGGAGGGAAGGTCTTACGAGGAAAGGCTGAGGGACTTGAGGCTGTTTTCGTTAGAGAGAAGAAGGTTGAGATATAACTTCATAGAGAGACATAAAAGATAATCAGAGGGTTAGGTAGGGTGGACAAGGAGAGCCTTTTTCCAAGCATGGGAATGGCAAACACATGGGACACAACTTTAAAGTGAGGGGAGATAGGTGTCAGAGGTAGTTTCTTTACTCAGAGTAGTAAGCGTATGGAATGCTTTGCCTGCAACGGTAGTAGATTTGCCAAGTTTAAGTGCATTTAAGTCGTCATTGGACAGGCACAGGGGCGTAATGGAATAGTGTACATGAGATGGGCTTCAGATTAGTATGACGGGGCGGCGCAACATCGAGGGCCGAAGGGCCTGTACAGTGCTATAATGTTCTATGTAAATGTGGGAAGTGCTGGTGTGAGTGATAACACTATCAGAACAGACACAACAGAGACAGAGAAACTGGGAGAATGGAACATGGACCTTTCAGGAAACGGGGTGTGAGGAAGGATTTGGAGAGATATGGGCCGGGCGCTGGCAGGTTGGGATATCTAGTCGGCATGGACAGGTTGGACTGAAGGGTCTGTTTCCATGCTGTACATCTCTATGACTCTACGACTCTATGTGGCGAGATGGAAGAAACTGGCCCTGGTCTTAATTAGCACAGAGGACATTGAGGGGACATCGTTCCTAATTTTTACCCCATCCAGACACCTTCTAAATGTTGTAATTGTACCAGCCTCCACCACATCCTCTGACCGCTCATTCCATACACGTACCACCCTCTGTGTGAAAACGTTGCCCTATATGTCTCTTTTATATCTTTCCCCTCTCATCCTAAACCTATGCCCTCTAGTTCTAGACTCCCCAATCCCAGGGAAAAGACTTTGTTTATTTATTCTATCCATGCCCCTCATAATTTTGTAAACCTCTATAAGGTTACCCCTCAGCCCCTGACGCTCCAAGGAAAACAGCCCCAGCCTGTCCAGCCTCTCCCTGTAGCTCAGATCCTCCAACCCTGGCAACATCCTTATAAAACTTTTCTAAACCCTTTCAAGTTTTGCAACATTGTTCCGATAGGAAGGAGACCGGAATTGCACGTAATATTCCAACAGTGGCCTAACCAATATCCTGTACAGCCGCAACATGACCTCCCAACTCCTGTACTCAATACTCTGACCAATGAAGGCAAGCATACCAAACGCCTCCTTCACTATCCTATCTACCTGCGACTCCACTTTCAAGGAGCTATGAACCTGCACTCTAAGGTCTCTTTGTTCAGCAACACTCCCTAGGACCTTACCATTAAGAGTATAAGTCCTGCTAAGATTTGCTTTCCCAAAATGCAGCACCTCGCATTTATCTGAATTAAACTCCATCTGCCACTTCTCAGCCCATTGGCCCATCTGGTCCAGATCCTGTTGTAATCTGAGGTAACCCTCTTCGCTGTCCACTACACCTCCAATTTTGGTGTCACCTGCAAACTTACTAACTGTATCTCTTATGCTCGCATCCAAATCATTTAAATAAATGACAAAAAGTAGATGACCCAGCACCGATCCTTGTGGCACTCCACTGGTCACAGGCCTCCAGTCTGAAAAACAATCCTCCACCACCCTCTGTCTTCTACCTTTGAGCCAGTTCTGTATCCAAATGGCTAGTTCTCCCTGTATTCTGTGAGACCCAATCTTGCTAACCAGTCTCCCATTGGGAACCTTGCCGAATGCCATATAGATCACATCTACCTCTCTGCCCTCTTCAATCCTCTTTGTTACTTCTTCAAAAAACTCAATGAAGTTTGTGAGATATGATTTCCCATGCACAAAGCCATGTTGACTATCCCTAATCAGTTCCTTGCCAAATACATGTTCATCCTGTCCCTCAGGATTCCCTCCAACAACTTGCCCACCACCGAGGTCAGGCTCACTGGTCTATAGTTCCCTGGCTTGTCCTTACCATCCTTCTTAAACAGTGGCACCACGCTTTCCAACCTCCAGTCTTCCAGCACCTCACCTGTGATTATCGATGATACAAATATCACAGCAAGAGGCCCAGCAATCACTTCTCTAACTTCCCAGAGTTCTCGGGTACACCTGATCAGGGCCTGGGGATTTATCCACTTTTATGCATTTCAAGACATCCAGCACTTCCTCCTCTGTAATCTGAACAGTTTGCAAGGTGTCACCTTCTATTTCCCTACAGTCTATATCTTACATATTCTTTTTCACAGTAAATACTGATGCAAAATATTCATTTAGTATCTCCCCCATTTTCTGTGGCTCCACACAAAGGCCGCCTTGCTGATCTTTGAGGGACTTATTCTCTCCCTAGTTACCCTTTTGTCCTTAATATATTTTTAAAATCCCTATTTTATTTGCCTAAGCTATCTCATGTCCCCTTTTTGCTTTTCTGATTTCCCTCAAGTATACTCCTGCTGCCTTTATACTCTTCTCAGGATTCACTCGATCTATCCTGTCTATACCTGACATATGCTTCCTTCTTTTTCTTAACCAAACCCTCAATTTCTTTAGTCATCCAGCATTCCCTATACCTACCAGCCTTCCCTTTCACCCTGACAGGAATGTACTTTCTCTGGATTCCTGTTATCTCATTTCTGAAGGCTTCCCATTTTCCAGTCGTCCCTTTACCTGCGCTGCCTCCAAACAACTTTCGAAAGTTAAGAACATAGAACATAGAAAAATACAGCGCAGTACAGGCCCTTCGGCCCTCGATGTTGCGCCAACCGAAGCCTACCTAACCTACACTAGCCCAATAACTTCCATATGCCTATCCAATGCCCGCTTAAATGACCATAAAGAGGGAGAGTTCACCACTGCTACTGGCAGGGCATTCCATGAACTCACAACCCGCTGAGTAAAGAATCTACCCCTAACATCTGTCCTATACCTACCACCCCTTAATTTAAAGCTGTGTCCCCTTGTAACAGCTGACTCCATTAGCGGTAAAAGGTTTTCAGTGTCTACCCTATCTAAACCCCTAATCATCTTGTACACCTCTATCAAATCTCCCCTAAACCTTCTTTTCTCCAATGAGAACAGCCCCAAGTGCCTCAGCCTTTCCTCATACGATCTTCCTACCATGCCAGGCAACATCCTGGTAAACCTCCTCTGCACTCGTTCCAATGCCTCCATGTCCTTCCTATAGTATGGCGACCAAAACTGCACACAATACTCCAGATGAGGCCGCACCAGAGTCTTATACGACTGCAACATGACCTCAGGACTCCGGAACTCAATTCCTCTACCAATAAAGCCCAGTACACCATATGCCTTCTTCACAGCACTATTTACCTGGGTGGCAACTTTCAGAGATCTGTGTACATGGACACCAAGATCCCTCTGCTCATCCACACTACCAAGTAGCCTACCATTAGCCCAGTAATCCATCTTCTTGTTACTCCTACCAAAGTGAATGACTTCACACTTAGCTACATTGAATTCTATCTGCCACCTTTCTGCCCAGCTCTGCAACCTATCTATATCCCGCTGTAACCTGCCACATCCTTCTTCACTGTCCACAATTCCACCGACCTTTGTGTCATCCGCAAACTTGCTCACCCAGCTTTCAAGCCCTTCCTCTAGATCATTTATAAAGATGACAAACAGCAACGGTCCCAAAACAGATCCCTGTGGTACACCGCTAGTAACTGCACTCCAAGATGAACCTAGTCCATCAACTACTATCCTCTGTCTCCTTCCAGCCAGCCAATTCCTAATCCAAACCTCTAATGCACCCTCAATGCCATACCTCCGTAGTTTTTGCATTAGCCTACCATGGGGTACCTTATCAAACGCCTTGCTAAAATCCATATACACCACATCTACTGCTTTACCCTCATCCACCTCCTTAGTCACCTTCTCAAAGAACTCAATAAGGTTTGTGAGGCACGACCTGCCCTTCACAAAACCATGCTGACTATCCTTGATCACATTATTCCTATCCAGATGTCCATAAATCCTATCCCTTACAATTCTCTCTAAGACTTTGCCCACAACAGAAGTGAGACTCACTGGCCTATAGTTACTCGGGCTATCCCTACTCCCCTTCTTGAACAAGGGGACCACATTCGCTATCCTCCAGTCTTCTGGTACTATTCCCGTTGACAATGACGACATAAAAATCAAGGCCAATGGCTCTGCTATCTCCTCCCTAGCTGCCCAGAGGATCCTAGGGTAAATGCCATCAGGCCCAGGAGACTTATCTATTTTCATCCTTTCCAGTATTCCCAAAACCTCCTCCCTACATACTTCAAGGCCATCTAGTTCTTGCCTAATATCATCAAAATTGGCCTTTCTCCAATTTAGAACTTCAACTTTTAGATCTGGTCTATCCTTTTCCATCACTATTTTAAAATGAATAGAATTATGGTCGCTGGCCCCAAAGTGCTCCCCCACTGACACCTCAGTCACCTGCCCTGCCTTATTTCCCAAGAGGAGGTCACGTTTTGCACCTTCTCTAGTAGGTACATCCACATACTGAATCAGAAAATTGTCTTGCACACACTTAACAAATTCCTCTCCATCTAAACCTTTAACACTGTGGCAGTCCCAGTCGATGTTTGGAAAGTTAAAATCCCCCGACCATAACTACCCTATTATTCTTACAGATAGCTGAGATCTCCTTACAAGTTTGTTTCTCAATTTCCCTCTGACTATTTGGGGGTCTATAATACAATCCCAATAAAGTGATCATCCCTTTCTTATTTCTCAGTTCCACCCAAATCACTTCCCTGGATATATTTCCAGGAATATCCTCCCTCAGCACAGCTGTAATGCTATCCCTTATCAAAAATGCCACTCCCCCTCCTCTCTTACCTCCCTTTCTATCCTTCCTGTAGCATTTGTATCCTGGAACATTAAGCTGCCAGTCCTGCCCATCCCTGAGCCATGTTTCTGTAACTGCTATGATGTCCCAGTCCCATGTTCCTAACCATGCCCTGAGTTCATCTGCCTTCCCTGTTAGGCCCCTTGCATTAAAATAAATGCAGTTTAATCTATTAGTCCTACCTTGTCCCTGCCTGCCCTGGCTGTTTGACTCACTTCTGTTCTCAGCTGTACCAGTCTCAGATTGATCTCTTTCCTCACTATCTCCCTGGGTCCCACCCCCTCACCTTAGTAGTTTAAGTTGATTTTTTTTGTCAGTCGGATGAATCCAGCATCATTGAAAGATATGCCCAAGAACGACACATCATGCTCCATCAGTGGCCAAAGCAATAACCTCTAAAGCTTTAACCTCACAATGGGCTCATGCCCAGTAACGTGTGGTTTCGATGGACACCAATGGCATCATGTTTGACCACTTGTCATACTGTAGTAGAGAAGGAGACTGCGTACTCACTGAAAATATGGTCAAAATTCAGACCATTTCCCCACACTTCCACAAATAATCATCAAGGAGCTGCCTCCAGGGGGAGAGTTTAAGAAGAAACTTAATAACATCATCAGACAACATTGTGTATCCAATGAATCCATCAGGAATGAAAAGTGAAATGATGTCATACCCCTCTGCCATTACATCTCCTTTCACATGGTTCCACACCAAACTGGCCTATATCAACACATTTTCTATCCTTGCAGGCCTGGAAATGACAGAAAAGAAGGTTATTGTTGTCACTGTATCCATGGAAACCATTTGTCAATGTCAGCCAGTCAGGATCAGAGGCATTTATACCGAAATTGTTATGAATCGGTGGGAGGCAGTGGGTTTCAGAAGGAAGTGGAACCGTTCCAGATCTGATGCTCTTGTGAGAGCAGGCACATGGCAGAGATCTGACAAATTGATAATTTCACCCCCTTTGGGTGGGCAGACGTTCAAATGGGAGAATTAAAAAGGAATGTGGGACAAAGGGACAGGACAGTGCAGGCCTGGATACTCTTCCCTGCAGCTGAGAATGGGAATCCCCAAGGATGGGCTGTCTGTCTACTGCTATAGTTCATAACTGCTTTTATTACCACACCATCCCTCATTCTTTACTTGCTGTCATTGAGAAATATTGTTGTGGTTCTGTTCGCCGAGCTGGGAATTTGTGTTGCAGATGTTTCGTCCCCTGTCTAGGTGACATCCTCAGTGCTTGGGAGCCTCCTGTGAAGCGCTTCTGTGATCTTTCCTCCGGCATTTATAGTGATTTGTATCTGCCGCTTCCAGTTGTCAGTTCCAGCTGTCCGCTGCAGTGGCCGGTATATTGGGTGCATCCACCTGGACCATGTGATCTCGTGGACCCACAGTGGCCACAGTGCCACCATGTACTGAAGCAATTTACCAAGGCTCCTCAGACACCACCTTCCAAATACACTGCTGTGGAGGCGTGTTCCTTTCACTGTTCTGTCTGCATCCACATTTTCCTGACAGCAGATCTCAAGGTGCTTGACGCCATCATAGATGCTCTTCCTCCATTTTGGATGGTGTTGAGTCAGTGATTCCCAGGCATTGATGTAAATGCCATACTTCTCCAGTGAGGTTTTGAGGGTATCACTGAAGCAGTTCTTCTGTCCACCATGGACCTTTGTGCCATTTCAAAGCTGGGAGTAGAGCTAATGCTTGAAGAGTTTCATGTCAGTCATGCAGATGTTGTGTTCAGCCCACCATAGCGAATCAAGGAGGGTGAGGTGGGTCAGTGCCTCAACACTGGGATGTTGGCCTGGTCAAGGACTCTGGTGTTGGTGTGTCTTTCTTCCCAGCGGATTTCCAGGATCTTGCAGAGGTAGCCTCGGTGGCATTGCTCCAATGCTTTGATGGGTCTGCTGTAGACAGTCCACTTCACAGAGCCATGCAGGAGGGCAGCACCACAGCTCTGTAAACTCTGATGTTGTTGAACGCAGTTGAAAATGTGTTGCTGGTTAAAGCACAGCAGGTTAGGCAGCATCCAAGGAACAGGCAATTCGACGTTTCGGGCATAAGTCCTTCATCAGGAATCCTGATGAAGGGCTCTGGCCCGAAACGTCAAATTGCCTGTTCCTTGGATGCTGCCTAACCTGCTGTGCTTTAACCAGCAACACATTTTCAACTGTGATCTCCAGCATCTGCAGACCTCATTTTTTACCTGTTGTTGAACGCAGACACCCTTTATCTCAGGTGGCCAAGGGCTGTGCTAGCAGACTACAGGGTGGTGCTGGATCACTTCATCAGGAGCTACTTTCCCGAGGTACTGGAAGTGGTCGACATTGTCTAAGGCGTGCCCCTATGGATCTTGATGATCAGGGGTTTGCTGTACAAAGACAGGCCAGATTGATGAAGGATCTTTGGCTTGTATCTGGGCTGAGAAGTGGCAAATGGAGTTCAACCCGGAAAAGTGTGAAGTGATTCACTTTGGAAGGTCAGATTTGAATACAGAATGCAGGGTTAAAGGCAGGATTCTAGGCAGTGTGAAGGAACAGAGGGATCTTGGGGTCCAGATACATAGATCCCTCAAAGTTGCCACCCAAGTTGATAGGGTTGTTAAACAGGCATATGGTGCATTGGCTTTCATTAGCAGAGGAGACTTGAGTTTAAGAACCGTGAGGTTTTGCTGCAGCTCCATAGAGCCCTGGTTAGACCACATGTGGAATATTGTGTCCAGTTCTGGTTACCTCATTCTAGGAAGGATGTGGAAGCTTTAGGGAGGATGCAGAGGAGATTTCCCAGGATGCTGCCCGGACTGGAGGGCATGTCTTATGAAGAAAGGTTGAGGGAGCTCGGGGTTTTCTGATTGGAGTGAAGAAGGATGAAGGTGACTTCATTTGACATGATGATGAGAGGCAAAGATAGAGTGGGTAGGCAGAGACATTTTCCTCAGGGGTAATGTCCATCAAGAGGGGCATAATTTTAATGTAATTGGAGGAGGGTTTAGGGGAAATGTCAGAGGCAGGTTCTTTACACAGAGAGTGCAGGGTGTGTGGAATGCACGGTCAGTGGTAGGAGCAGAGTCAGAGACCTTAGGGATAATTAAGTGACTCTTGGATAGACAAAGGGAAGAGACTACAATGAAGGGTATGTATATTAGTCTGATCTGTAGGATACAAAACTGGCTGGAAGACAGAGGGTGGTGGTGGAGGGTTGTTTTTCAGATTGGAGGCCTGTGACCAGTGGAGTGCCACAAAGATCGGTGCTGGGCCCTCTACTTTTTAACATTTACATAAATGATTTGGATGTAAACAGAGGAGGTATAGTTAGTAAGTCTGGAGATGACATCAAAGTGGGGAGGGGGGGGGAGCAGTGATGCATGGCAAGTGGAGGAAGGTTACCTCAGATTACAACAGGATCTGGACCAGATGAGCCAATGGGCTGAGAAGTGGCAGATGGAGTTTAATTCAGATAAATGCAAGGTGCTGCATTTTGGGAAAGCAAATCTGAGCAGGACTTATACACTTAATGGTAAGGACCTAGGGAGTGTTGCTGAACAAAGAGACCTTGGAGTGCAGGTTCATAGCTCCTTGAAAGTGGAGTCGCAGGTAGATAGGACAGTGAAGGCGGCGTTTGGTATGCTTTCCTTTATTGGTCAGAGTATTGAGTACAGGAGTTGGGAGGTCATGTTGCAGCTGTTCAGGACATTGGTTAGGCCACTGTTGGAATATTGTGTGCAATTCTGGTCTTCTTCCTATTGGAAAGATGTTGTGAAACTTGAAAGGGTTCAGAAAAGATTTACAATGATGTTGCCAGGGTTGGAGGTTCTGAGCTACAGGGAGAGGCCGAACAGGCTGGGGCTGTTTTCCCTGGAGTGTCGGAGGCTGAGGGGTGTCCTTATAGAGGTTTACAAAATCTTGAGGGGCATGGATAGGATAAATAAACAAAGTCTTTTCCCTGGGATGGGGGAGTCCAGAACTAGAGGGCATAGGTTTAGGGTGAGAGGGGAAAGATATAAAAGAGACCTAAGGGATAGCGTTTTCACACAGAGGGTGGTACATGTGTGGAATGAGCTGCCAGAGGAAGTGGTGGAGGCTGGTACAATTACAGCATTTAAAAGGCATCTGGATGGGAATATGAATGGGAAGAGTTTAGAAGGATATGGGCCAAGTGCTGGCAAATAGGACGAGGATATCTGGTCGGCATGGATGAGTTGGACCGAAGGGTCTGCTTCCATGTTGTACATCTCTATAACTCTATGACTCAAAAAGATTGGCACAACATCGATGTCCAAAGGGCCTGTACTGTTCTATGTTTGATGTTGTTTGTGGATGTTCAGGATGAGACCTGTGCTGTATAAAGGTGCTGATGATGGTCTGGAGGACATCCTCTGACACTGCACCTACACAAGCATCATCTGTGTACTGCGGCTCAATGGTTGGGGTGAGTTTGATTTTGGTTTGAAGACAGTGGAGGTTGAATAATTTCCTGCTGGTCCTGTCAGTTAGCTCCACTCCAGCGGGGAGTTTATCGGTGGTGAGGTGAAGCGTTGCAATGAGGTTGATCAAGAGTGTTGGGGCTCGACACCGATCCGAACTGGTCGGGGGAATGGGTTCGTGGAGCCATTTGCCATTATGACGACTTCCACGTCACTGTGGAGCTGGGGAGGCATGGTGAAAAACTTGGTGGTGGAGCCAAAGTAGAGAAGGATGCTCCATAATACTTTGTGATTCATGGTGTCAAAGGCCTTTGTAAGGGAGAAAGAAAAAACTGCTGCAGATCACAGTGAGATGGGCAGCAGCCATGCAGACAGAGCAATTAATGTCACCGGTCGCGATGACTCAGCAATGACAAATGTTTATATAAATAAAACACCAGGGCCCCGAACCAGTGTTCGTATAATCACCAATCCCCGGCCCAGTGTTTATATAATCTCCCCCCACCCCACCCCACCAGCCCGGTGTTTATATAATCCCCACACCCCCTAGCCCAATATTTATATAATCCCCACACCCCCAGCCCGATGTTTATATAAACCGCACACATTCCCAGCCCGGTGTTTATATAATCCCCACACCCCCTAGCCCAGTATTTATATAATCCCCACATCCCCAGCCCGATGTTTATATAAACCGCACACATTCCCAGCCCGGTGTTTATATAATCCCTACACCCCCAGGCCAGTGTTTATATAATCCCACACTCCCAGTCTCGGTGTTTATATAATCCCCACACCCCCAGCCTGGTGTTTATATAATCCCCAAACCCACAGCCCAATGTTGATAAAATCCCCACACACACAGCCCAGTGTTTATATAATCCCCACACCCAGCCCAGTGATTATATAATCCCCACACCCCCAGCCTGGAGTTTATATAATCCCCACACTCACAGCCCGGTGTTTATATAATCCCACACCACCAGCCCAGTGTTTATATAATCCCCACACCCAGCCCAGTGTTTATATAATCCCCACACCCCCAGCCTGGTGTTTATATAATCCCCACACTCACAGCCCGGTGTTTATATAATCCCACACCCCTAGCCCAGTGTTTATATAATACCCACACCCCAGCCTGGTGTTTATATAATCCCCACACTCACAGCCCGGTGTTTATATAATCCCACACCCCCAGCCCAGTGTTTATATAATCACCACACCCAGCCCGGTGTTTATATAATCCCCACACCCACAGCCCGGTGTTTATATAAACCCCACACACCCAGCCTGGTGTTTATATAATCCCACACTCCCTGCTCGGTGTTTATATAATCCCCACACCCACAGCCCCGTGTTTATATAATGCCACACCGCAGCCCGGTGTTTATATAATCCCCACACCCACAGCCCAGTGTTTATATAACCCCCACACATCCCCAGCTCGGTGCTTATATAATCCCCACACCCAGCCCGGTGTTTATATAATCCCCACACATCCCCAGCCCGGTGTTTATATAATCCCACACTCCCAGCTCGGTGTTTATATAATCCCCACACCCAGCCCGGTGTTTATATAATCCCCACACACCCAGATCGGTGTTTATATAATCCCCACACCCAGCCCGGTGTTTATATAAACTCCACAAATCCCCAGCTCGGTGTTTATATAATCCCCACACCCACGTCCCAGTGTTTATATAATCCGCATACACACAGACCAGTGTTTATATAATCCCCACACACACAGCCCAGTCCTTATATAATCCCCACATCCACAGCCCGGTGTTTATATAATCCCCACACCCACAGCCCAGTGTTTATATAATCCCCACACCCACAGCCTGGTGTTTATATAATCCCCACACCCTCAGTCTGGTGTTTATATAATCCCCACACCCACAGCTCGGTGTTTATATAACCCCCACACCCACAGCCCGGTGTTTATATAATCCCCACACATCCCCAGCCCGATGTTTATATAATACACGCACCCCCAGCCCGGTGTTTATATAATCCCCACACCCACAGCTCGGTGTTTATATAACCCCCACACATCCCCAGCCCGATGTTTATATAATACACGCACCCCCAGCCCGGTGTTTATATAATCCCCACACCCACAGTCCAGTGTTTATATAATCCCCACACCCACAGCCCAGTATTTATATAATCCCCACACACACAGCCCAGTGTTTATATAATCCCACACTCCCTGCTCGGTGTTTATATAATCCCCACACCCACAGCCCAGTGTTTATATAATCCCCACACATCCCCAGCTCGGTGCTTATATAATCCCCACACCCACAGCCCAGTGTTTATATAATCCCCACACATTCCCAGCTCGGTGTTTATATAATCCCCACACCCTCAGTCCGGTGTTTATATAATCCCCACACCCACAGCCCAGTGTTTATATAATCCCCACACACACAGCCCATTGTTTATATAATCCCACACTCCCTGCTCGGTGTTTATATAATCCCATACCCACAGCCCAGTGTTTATATAATCCCCACACATCCCCAGCTCGGTGCTTATATAATCCCCACACCCACAGCCCAGTGTTTATATAATCCCCACACATCCCCAGCCCGGTGTTTATATTACCCCCACAACCCCAGCCCGCTGTTTATATAATCCCCACACATCCCCAGCCCGGTGTTTATATAATCCCACACTCCCAGCTCGGTGTTTATATAATCCCCACACCCAGCCCGGTGTTTATATAATCCCCACACACCCAGATCGGTGTTTATATAATCCCCACACCCAGCCCGGTGTTTATATAATCCCCACACATCCCCAGACCGGTGTTTATATAATCCCACACTCCCAGCTCGGTGTTTATATAAACTCCACAAATCCCCAGCTCGGTGTTTATATAATCCCCACACCCACAGCCCAGTGTTTATATAATCCGCATACACACAGACCAGTGTTTATATAATCCCACACACACAGCCCAGTCCTTATATAATCCCCACATCCACAGCCCGGTGTTTATATAATCCCCACACATCCCCAGCTCGGTGTTTATATAATCCCCACACCCACAGCCCAGTGTTTATATAATCCCCACACCCACAGCCCAGTGTTTATATAATCCCACACTCCCTGCTCGGTGTTTATATAATCCCCACACCCACAGTCCAGTGTTTATATAATCCCCACACCCACAGCCCAGTATTTATATAATCCCACACTCCCTGCTCGGTGTTTATATAATCCCCACACCCACAGCCCAGTGTTTATATAATCCCACACTCCCTGCTCGGTGTTTATATAATCCCCACACCCACAGCCCAGTGTTTATATAATCCCCACACATCCCCAGCTCGGTGCTTATATAATCCCCACACCCAGCCCAGTGTTTATATAATCCCCACACATCCCCAGCCCGGTGTTTATATAATCCCACACTCCCAGCTCGGTGTTTATATAATCCCCACACCCAGCCCGGTGTTTATATAATCCCCACACACCCAGATCGGTGTTTATATAATCCCCACACCCAGCCCGGTGTTTATATAATCCCCACACATCCCCAGACCGGTGTTTATATAATCCCACACTCCCAGCTCGGTGTTTATATAAACTCCACAAATCCCCAGCTCGGTGTTTATATAATCCCCACACCCACAGCCCAGTGTTTATATAATCCGCATACACACAGACCAGTGTTTATATAATCCCACACACACAGCCCAGTCCTTATATAATCCCCACATCCACAGCCCGGTGTTTATATAATCCCCACACATCCCCAGCTCGGTGTTTATATAATCCCCACACCCACAGCCCAGTGTTTATATAATCCCCACACCCACAGCCCGGTGTTTATATAATCCCCACACCCTCAGTCTGGTGTTTATATAATCCCCACACCCACAGCTCGGTGTTTATATAACCCCCACACCCACAGCCCGGTGTTTATATAATCCCCACACATCCCCAGCCCGATGTTTATATAATACACGCACCCCCAGCCCGGTGTTTATATAATCCCCACACCCACAGCTCGGTGTTTATATAACCCCCACACATCCCCAGCCCGATGTTTATATAATACACGCACCCCCAGCCCGGTGTTTATATAATCCCCACACCCACAGTCCAGTGTTTATATAATCCCCACACCCACAGCCCAGTATTTATATAATCCCCACACACAGCCCAGTGTTTATATAATCCCACACTCCCTGCTCGGTGTTTATATAATCCCCACACCCACAGCCCAGTGTTTATATAATCCCCACACATCCCCAGCTCGGTGCTTATATAATACCCACACCCACAGCCCAGTGTTTATATAATCCCCACACATTCCCAGCTCGGTGTTTATATAATCCCCACACCCTCAGTCCGGTGTTTATATAATCCCCACACCCACAGCCCAGTGTTTATATAATCCCCACACACACAGCCCATTGTTTATATAATCCCACACTCCCTGCTCGGTGTTTATATAATCCCATACCCACAGCCCAGTGTTTATATAATCCCCACACATCCCCAGCTCGGTGCTTATATAATCCCCACACCCACAGCCCAGTGTTTATATAATCCCCACACATCCCCAGCCTGGTGTTTATATTACCCCCACAACCCCAGCCCGCTGTTTATATAATCCCCACACATCCCCAGCCCGGTGTTTATATAATCCCACACTCCCAGCTTGGTGTTTATATAATCCCCACACCCAGCCCGGTGTTTATATAATCCCCACACACCCAGATCGGTGTTTATATAATCCCCACACATCCCCAGACCGGTGTTTATATAATCCCACACTCCCAGCTCGGTGTTTATATAAACTCCACAAATCCCCAGCTCGGTGTTTATATAATCCCCACACCCACAGCCCAGTGTTTATATAATCCGCATACACACAGACCAGTGTTTATATAATCCCACACACACAGCCCAGTCCTTATATAATCCCCACATCCACAGCCCGGTGTTTATATAATCCCCACACATCCCCAGCTCGGTGTTTATATAATCCCCACACCCACAGCCCAGTGTTTATATAATCCCCACACCCACAGCCCGGTGTTTATATAATCCCCACACCCTCAGTCTGGTGTTTATATAATCCCCACACACCCAGCCCGGTGTTTATATAATCCCCACACATCCCCGGCCCGGTGTTTATATAATCCCACACTCCCAGCTCGGTGTTTATATAATCCCCACACATCCCCAGCCCGGTGTTTATATAATCCCCACACATCCCCAGCTCGGTGTTTATATAATACACGCACCCCCAGCCCGGTGTTTATATAATCGCACACTCCCAGCTCGGTGTTTATATAAACCCCACACTCCCAGCTCGGTGTTTATATAAACCCCACACATCCCCAGCTCCGTGTTTATATAATTCCCCACACCCATAGCCCAGTGTTTATATAATCCCCACACACCCAGCCCGGTGTTTATATAATCCCCACACCCCCAGCCCGGTGTTTATATAATCTCCACATCCCCAGCCCGGTGTTTATATAATCCCCACACCCAGCCCGGTGTTTATATAATCCCCACACCCACAGCCCAGTGTTTATATAACCCCCACACAGCCCCAGCCCGGCGTTTATATAATCCCCACACATCCCCAGCCCGGTGTTTATATAATCCCACACTCCCAGCTCGGTGTTTATATAATCCCCACACCCAGCCCGGTGTTTATATAATCCCCACACACCCAGATCGGTGTTTATATAATCCCCACACATCCCCGGCCCGGTGTTTATATAATCCCCACACATCCCCGGCCCGGTGTTTATATAATCCCACACTCCCAGCTCGGTGTTTATATAATCCCCACACCCCCAGATCGGTGTTTATATAATCCCCACACCCAGCCCGGTGTTTATATAATCCCCACACATCCCCAGACCGGTGTTTATATAATCCCACACTCCCAGCTCGGTGTTTATATAAACTCCACAAATCCCCAGCTCGGTGTTTATATAATCCCCACACCCACAGCCCAGTGTTTATATAATCCGCATACACACAGACCAGTGTTTATATAATCCCACACACACAGCCCAGTGCTTATATAATCCCCACATCCACAGCCCGGTGTCTATCTAATCCCCACACATCCCCAGCTCGGTGTTTATATAATCCCCACACCCACAGCCCAGTGTTTATATAATCCCCACACCCACAGCCCGGTGTTTATATAATCCCCACACCCTCAGTCTGGTGTTTATATAATCCCCACACCCACAGCCCGGTGTTTATATAACCCCCACACCCACAGCCCGGTGTTTATATAATCCCCACACATCCCCAGCCCGATGTTTATATAATACACGCACCCCCAGCCCAGTGTTTATATAATCCCCACACCCACAGCTCGGTGTTTATATAACCCCCACACATCCCCAGCCCGATGTTTATATAATACACGCACCCCCAGCCCGGTGTTTATATAATCCCCACACCCACAGCCCGGTGTTTATATAATCCCCACACATCCCCAGCCCGATGTTTATATAATACACGCACCCCCAGCCCGGTGTTTATATCATCCCCACACCCCCAGCCCGGTGTTTATATAATCCCCACACTCAGCCCGGTGTTTATATAATCCACACCCTCCCAGCCCGGTGTTTATATAATCCCCACACCCACAACCCCGTGTTTATATAATGCCACACCGCAGCCCGGTGTTTATATAATCACCACACCCACAGCCCAGTGTTTATATAACCCCCACACATTCCCAGCTCGGTGCTTATATAATCCCCACACCCACAGCCCAGTGTTTATATAATCCCCACACATTCCCAGCTCGGTGTTTATATAATCCCCACACCCTCAGTCCGGTGTTTATATAATCCCCACACCCACAGCCCAGTGTTTATATAATCCCCACACACACAGCCCAGTGTTTATATAATCCCACACTCCCTGCTCGGTGTTTATATAATCCCATACCCACAGCCCAGTGTTTATATAATCCCCACACATCCCCAGCTCGGTGCTTATATAATCCCCACACCCACAGCCCAGTGTTTATATAATCCCCACACATCCCCAGCCCGGTGTTTATATTACCCCCACAACCCAGCCCGCTGTTTATATAATCTCCACACCCCCAGCCCGGTTTTTATATAATCCTGACATCCCCAGCTCGGTGTTTATATAATCCCCACACCCCCAGCCCGGTGTTTATATAATCCTCACACCCAGCCCGGTGTTTATATAATCCCCACACATCCCCGGCCCGGTGTTTATATAATCCCCACACATCCCCGGCCCGGTGTTTATATTACCCCCACAACCCAGCCCGCTGTTTATATAATCTCCACACCCCCAGCCCGGTTTTTATATAATCCTGACATCCCCAGCTCGGTGTTTATATAATCCCCACACCCCCAGCCCGGTGTTTATATAATCCCCACACCCAGCTCGGTGTTTATATAATCCCCACACATCCCCAGCCCGGTGTTTATATAATACACGCACCCCCAGCCCGGTGTTTATATAATCGCACACTCCCAGCTCGGTGTTTATATAAACCCCACACTCCCAGCTCGGTGTTTATATAAACCCCACACATCCCCAGCTCGGTGTTTATATAATTCCCCACACCCACAGCCCAGTGTTTATATAATCCCCACACACCCAGCCCGGTGTTTATATAATCCCCACACCCCCAGCCCGGTGTTTATATAATCTCCACATCCCCAGCCCGGTGTTTATATAATCCCCACACCCAGCCCGGTGTTTATATAATCCCCACACCCACAGCCCAGTGTTTATATAACCCCCACACAGCCCCAGCCCGGCGTTTATATAATCCCCACACATCCCCAGCCCGGTGTTTATATAATCCCACACTCCCAGCTCGGTGTTTATATAATCCCCACACCCAGCCCGGTGTTTATATAATCCCCACACACCCAGATCGGTGTTTATATAATCCCCACACCCAGCCCGGTGTTTATATAATCCCCACACATCCCCGGCCCGGTGTTTATATAATCCCCACACATCCCCGGCCCGGTGTTTATATAATCCCACACTCCCAGCTCGGTGTTTATATAATCCCCACACCCCCAGATCGGTGTTTATATAATCCCCACACCCAGCCCGGTGTTTATATAATCCCCACACATCCCCAGACCGGTGTTTATATAATCCCACACACACAGCCCAGTGCTTATATAATCCCCACATCCACAGCCCGGTGTTTATATAATCCCCACACATCCCCAGCTCGGTGTTTATATAATCCCCACACCCACAGCCCAGTGTTTATATAATCCCCACACCCACAGCCCGGTGTTTATATAATCCCCACACCCTCAGTCTGGTGTTTATATAATCCCCACACCCACAGCCCGGTGTTTATATAACCCCCACACCCACAGCCCGGTGTTTATATAATCCCCACACATCCCCAGCCCGATGTTTATATAATACACGCACCCCCAGCCCAGTGTTTATATAATCCCCACACCCACAGCTCGGTGTTTATATAACCCCCACACATCCCCAGCCCGATGTTTATATAATACACGCACCCCCAGCCCGGTGTTTATATAATCCCCACACCCACAGCCCGGTGTTGATATAATCCCCACACATCCCCAGCCCGGTGTTTATATCATCCCCACACCCCCAGCCCGGTGTTTATATAATCCACACCCTCCCAGCCCGGTGTTTATATAATCCCCACACCCACAGCCCAGTGTTTATATAACCCCCACACATTCCCAGCTCGGTGCTTATATAATCCCCACACCCACAGCCCAGTGTTTATATAATCCCCACACATTCCCAGCTCGGTGTTTATATAATCCCCACACCCACAGCTCGGTGTTTATATAATCCCCACACCCTCAGTCCGGTGTTTATATAATCCCCACACCCACAGCCCAGTGTTTATATAATCCCCACACCCTCAGCCCAGTGTTTATATAATCCCCACACCCTCAGTCCGGTGTTTATATAATCCCCACACCCACAGCCCGGTGTTTATATAACCCCCACAACCCAGCCCGCTGTTTATATAATTTCCACACCCACAGCCCGGTTTTTATATAGTCCTGACATCCCCAGCCCGGTGTTTATTTAATCCCCACACCCAGCCCGGTGTTTATATAATCCCCACACCCACAGCCCGGTGTTTATATAATCCCCACAAACCCAGCCCGGTGTTTATATAATCCCCACACCCAGCCCGGTGTTTATATAATCCCCACACATCCAGATCGGTGTTTATATAATCCCCACACCCACAGCCCAGTGTTTACATAATTCGCATACACACAGCCCAGTGTTTATATAATCCCCACACCCACAGCCCAATGTTTATAAAATCCCCACACACACAGACCAGTGTTTATATAATCCCACACCCCAGCCCGGTGTTTATATAATCCCCACAAATCCCCAGCTCGGTGTTTATATAATCCCCACACCTCCAGCCCGGTGTTTATATAATCGCCAGACCCACAGCCCGGTGTTTATATAATCCCACACCCCAGCCCGGTGTTTACATAATCCCCACACATCCTCAGCCCGGTATTTATATAATCTCCACACCCATAGCCCAGTGTTTATATAATCCCCACACCACAGGCCCGATGTTTATATAATCCCACTCCCCAAGACCGGTGTTTATATAATCCCCACACATCCTCAGGCCGGTGTTTATATAATACACGCACCCCCAGCCCGGTGTTTATATAATCCCCACACCCACAGCCCAGTGTTTATATAATCCCCACACCCAGAGCCCAGTGTTTATATAATCCCCATACACACAGCCCAGTGTTTATATAATCCCACACACACAGCCCAGTGTTTATATAATCCCACACACACAGCCCAGTGCTTATATAATCCCCACATCCACAGCCCGGTGTCTATCTAATCCCCACACATCCCCAGCTCGGTGTTTATATAATCCCCACACCCAGCCCGGTGTTTATATAATCCCCACACATCCCCAGCCCGGTGTTTATATTACCCCCACAACCCAGCCCGCTGTTTATATAATCTCCACACCCCCAGCCCGGTTTTTATATAATCCTGACATCCCCAGCTCGGTGTTTATATAATCCCCACACCCCCAGCCCGGTGTTTATATAATCCCCACACCCAGCCCGGTGTTTATATAATCCCCACACATCCCCGGCCCGGTGTGTATATAATCCCCACACCCACAGCCCGGTGTTTATATAATCCCCACAAACCCAGCCCGGTGTTTATATAATCCCCACACCCAGCCCGGTGTTTATATAATCCCCACACATCCAGATCGGTGTTTATATAATCCCCACACCCACAGCCCAGTGTTTACATAATTCGCATACACACAGCCCAGTGTTTATATAATCCCCACACCCACAGCCCAATGTTTATAAAATCCCCACACACACAGACCAGTGTTTATATAATCCCACACCCCAGCCCGGTGTTTATATAATCCCCACAAATCCCCAGCTCGGTGTTTATATAATCCCCACACCTCCAGCCCGGTGTTTATATAATCGCCAGACCCACAGCCCGGTGTTTATATAATCCCACACCCCAGCCCGGTGTTTATATAATCCCCACACATCCTCAGGCCGGTGTTTATATAATACACGCACCCCCAGCCCGGTGTTTATATAATCCCCACACCCACAGCCCAGTGTTTATATAATCACCACACCCAGAGCCCAGTGTTTATATAATCCCCATACACACAGCCCAGTGTTTATATAATCCCACACACACAGCCCAGTGTTTATATAATCCCCCCACACACAGCCCAGTGTTTATATAATCTCCACACATCCCCAGCTCGGTGTTTATATAATCCCCACACTCACAGCCCGGTGTTTATATAATCCCACACCCCCAGCCCAGTGTTTATATAATCCCCACACGCAGCCCGGTGTTTATATAATCCCCACACCCACAGCCCGGTGTTTATAGAATCCCCACACACCCACCCTGGTGTTTATATAATCCCACACTCCCTGCTCGGTGTTTATATAATCCCCACACCCACAGCCCAGTGTTTATATAATCCCCACACATCCCCAGCTCAGTGCTTATATAATCCCCACACCCAGCCCGGTGTATATAATCCCCACACATCCCCAGCCCGGTGTTTATATAATCCCACACTCACAGCTCGGTGTTTATATAATCCCTACACCCAGCCCGGTGTTTATATAATCCCCACACACCCAGATCGGTGTTTATATAATCCCCACACCCAGCCCGGTGTTTATATAATCCCCACACATCCCCAGACCGGTGTTTATATAATCCCACACTCCCAGCTCGGTGTTTATAGAATCCACACACCCACAGCCCGGTGTTTATATAATCCCCACACATCCCCAGCTCGGTGTTTATATAAACCCCACACCCACAGCCCAGTGTTTATATAATCCGCATACACAATGACCAGTGTTTATATAATCCCACACACAGCCCAGTGCTTATATAATCCCCACATCCACAGCCCGGTGTTTATATAATCCCCACACATCCCCAGCTCGGTGTTTATATAATCCCCACACCCACAGCCTGGTGTTTATATAATCCCCACACCCACAGCCCGGTGTTTATATAATCCCCACACCCACAGCTCAGTGTTTATATAATACACGCACCCCCAGCCCGGTGTTTATATAATCCCCACACATCCCCAGCTCGGTGTTTATATAAACCCCACACCCACAGCCCAGTGTTTATATAATCCCCACACACGCAGCCCAGTGTTTATATAATCCCCACACATCCCCAGCCCGGTGTTTATATAATCCCCACACCCCCAGCCCGGTGTTTATATAATCCCCACACACCCCAGCCCGCAGTTTATATAATCTCCAAACCCCCAGCCCGGTGTTTATATAACACCCCCACACACCCAGCCCGGTGTTTATATAATCCCCACACCCATAGCCCGGTGTTTATATAATCCCCACACCCACAGCCTGGTGTTTATATAATGCCCACACCCCCAGCCCGGTGTTTATATAATCCCCACACCCAGCCCGGTGTTTATATAATCCCCACACCCATAGCCCGGTGTTTATATAATCCCCACACCCACAGCCTGGTGTTTATATAATGCCCACACCCCCAGCCCGGTGTTTATATAATCCCCACACCCAGCCCGGTGTTTATATAATCCCCACACATCCCCAGCCCGGTGTTTATATAATCCCCACACCCATAGCCCGGTGTTTATATAATCCCCACACCCACAGCCTGGTGTTTATATAATGCCCACACCCCCAGCCCGGTGTTTATATAATCCCCACACCCAGCCCGGTGTTTATATAATACACGCACCCCCAGCCCGATGTTTCTATAATCCCCACACCCAGCCCGGTGTTTATATAATCCCCACACATGCCCAGCCTGGTGTTTATATAATACACGCACCCCCAGCCCGGTGTTTATATAATCCCCACACCCCCAGCCCGGTGTTTATATAATCCCCACACCCCCAGCCCGGTGTTTATAGAATCCACACACCCACAGCCCGGTGTTTATATAATCCCCACAAATCCCGAGCTCGGTGTTTATATAATCCCCACACCCCCAGCCCGGTGTTTATATAATCCCCACACCCGCCGCCCAGTGTTTATATAATCCCCACACCCACAGCTCGGTGTTTATATAATCCTCACACCCACAGCTCGGTGTTTATATCATCCCCGAAATCCCCAGCTCAGTGTTTATATAATCCCCACACCCACAGCCCAGTGTTTATATAATCCCCACACCCACAGCCCAGTGTTTATATAACCCCCGCACACCCACAGCCCAGTGTTTATATAATCCCCACACCCACAGCCCAGTGTTTATATAATCCCCACACCCATAGCTCGGTGTTTATATAATCCTCACACCCACAGCCCAGTGTTTATATCATCCCCGAAATCCCCAGCTCGGTGTTTATATAATCCCCACACCCCCAGCCCGGTGTTTATATAATCCCCACACCCAGCCCGGTGTTTATATAATCCCCACATCCACAGCCCAGTGTATATATAATCCCCACACCCACAGCCCAGTGTTTATATAATCCCCACACATCCCCAGCCTGGTGTTTATATAACCCCCACACACCCCCAGCCCGGTGTTTATATAATGCCCACACCCCCAGCCCGGTGTTTATATAATCCCCACACCCAGCCCGGTGTTTATATAATCCCCACACATCCCCAGCCTGGTGTTTATATAATACACGCACCCCCAGCCCGGTGTTTATATAATCCCCACACCCAGCCCGGTGTTTATATAATCCCCACACATGCCCAGCCTGGTGTTTATATAATACACGCACCCCCAGCCCGGTGTTTATAGAATCCACACACCCACAGCCCGGTGTTTATATAATCCCCACACATCCCCAGCTCGGTGTTTATATAAACCCCACACCCACAGCCCAGTGTTTATATAATCCCCACACACACAGCCCAGTGTTTATATAATCCCCACACATCCCCAGCCCGGTGTTTATATAATCCCCACACCCACAGCCCAGTGTTTATATAATCCCCACACCCTCAGTCCGGTGTTTATATAATCCCCACACCCACAGCCCAGTGTTTACATAATGCCACACCCCAGCCTGGTGTTTATATAACCCCCACACACCCCCAGCCCGGTGTTTATATAATGCCCACAACCCCAGCCCGGTGTTTATATAATCCCCACACGAAGCCCGGTGTTTATATAATTCCCACACATCCCCAGCCTGGTGTTTATATAATACACGCACCCCCAGCCTGGTGTTTATGTAATCCCCACACCCAGCCCGGTGTTTATATAATCCCCACACATGCCCAGCCTGGTGTTTATATAATACACGCACCCCCAGCCCGGTGTTTATATAATCCCCACACCCCCAGCCCGGTGTTTATAGAATCCACACACCCACAGCCCGGTGTTTATATAATCTCCACACATCCCCAGCTCGGTGTTTATATAAACCCCACACCCACAGCCCAGTGTTTATATAATCACCACACACACAGCCCAGTGTTTATATAATCCCCACACATCCCCAGCCCGGTGTTTATATAATCCCCACACCCACAGCCCAGTGTTTATATAATCCCCACACCCCCAGCCCGGTGTTTATAGAACCCCCACACCCCCAGCCGGTGCTTATATAATCCCCACACCCGCAGCCCAGTGTTTATATAATCCCCACACCCCCAGCCCGGTGTTTATAGAATCCCCACACCCCCAGCTCGGTGCTTATATAATCCCCACACCCGCAGCCCAGTGTTTATATAATCCCCACACCCCCAGCCCGGTGTTTATAGAATCCCCACACCCACAGCCCAGTGTTTATATAATCCCCACACCCACAGCTCGGTGTTTATATAATCCCCACACCCACAGCCCAGTGTTTATATAATCACCACACACACAGCCCAGTGTTTATATAATCCCCACACATCCCCAGCCCGGTGTTTATATAATCCCCACACCCACAGCCCAGTGTTTATATAATCCCCACACCCCCAGCCCGGTGTTTATAGAACCCCCACACCCCCAGCCGGTGTTTATATAATCCCCACACACCCCAGCCCGCAGTTTATATAATCTCCAAACCCCCAGCCCGGTGTTTATATAACCCCCACACACCCAGCCCGGTGTTTATATAATCCCCACACCCATAGCCCGGTGTTTATATAATCCCCACACCCACAGCCTGGTGTTTATATAATGCCCACACCCCCAGCCCGGTGTTTATATAATCCCCACACCCAGCCCGGTGTTTATATAATCCCCACACCCACAGCCTGGTGTTTATATAATGCCCACACCCCCAGCCCGGTGTTTATATAATCCCCACACCCAGCCCGGTGTTTATATAATCCCCACACATCCCCAGCCTGGTGTTTATATAATCCCCACACCCATAGCCCGGTGTTTATATAATCCCCACACCCACAGCCTGGTGTTTATATAATGCCCACACCCCCAGCCCGGTGTTTATATAATCCCCACACCCAGCCCGGTGTTTATATAATCCCCACACATCCCCAGCCCGGTGTTTATATAATCCCCACACCCATAGCCCGGTGTTTATATAATCCCCACACCCACAGCCTGGTGTTTATATAATGCCCACACCCCCAGCCCGGTGTTTATATAATCCCCACACCCAGCCCGGTGTTTTTATAATACACGCACCCCCAGCCCGATGTTTCTATAATCCCCACACCCAGCCCGGTGTTTATATAATCCCCACACATGCCCAGCCTGGTGTTTATATAATACACGCACCCCCAGCCCGGTGTTTATATAATCCCCACACCCCCAGCCCGGTGTTTATATAATCCCCACACCCCCAGCCCGGTGTTTATAGAATCCACACACCCACAGCCCGGTGTTTATATAATCCCCACAAATCCCGAGCTCGGTGTTTATATAATCCCCACACCCCCAGCCCGGTGTTTATATAATCCCCACACCCGCCGCCCAGTATTTATATAATCCCCACACCCACAGCTCGGTGTTTATATAATCCTCACACCCACAGCTCGGTGTTTATATCATCCCCGAAATCCCCAGCTCAGTGTTTATATAATCCCCACACCCACAGCCCAGTGTTTATATAACCCCCCCACACCCACAGCCCAGTGTTTATATAATCCCCACACCCACAGCCCAGTGTTTATATAATCCCCACACCCATAGCTCGGTGTTTATATAATCCTCACACCCACAGCTCGGTGTTTATATCATCCCCGAAATCCCCAGCTCGGTGTTTATATAATCCCCACACCCACAGCCCAGTGTTTATATAATCCCCACACCCAGCCCGGTGTTTATATAATCCCCACACATCCCCAGCCCGGTGTTTATATAATACACGCACCCCCAGCCCGGTGTTTATATAATCGCACACTCCCAGGTCGGTGTTTATATAAACCCCACACCCACAGCCCAGTGTTTATATAATCCCCACACATCCCCAGCTTGGTGTTTATATAATTCCCCACACCCACAGCCCAGTGTTTATATAATCCCCACACCCCCAGCCCGGTGTTTATATAATCCCCACATCCCCAGCCCGGTGTTTATATAATCCCCACACCCAGCCCGGTGTTTATATAATCCCCACACCCACAGCCCAGTGTTTATATAACCCCCACACACCCCCAGCCCGGTGTTTATATAATCCCCACACCCCCAGCCCGGTGTTTATATAATCCCCACACCCAGCCCGGTGTTTATATAATCCCCACATCCACAGCCCAGTGTTTATATAATCCCCACACCCACAGCCCAGTGTTTATATAATCCCCACACATCCCCAGCCTGGTGTTTATATAACCCCCACACACCCCCAGCCCGGTGTTTATATAATGCCCACACCCCCAGCCCGGTGTTTATATAATCCCCACACCCAGCCCGGTGCTTATATAATCCCCACACATCCCCAGCCTGGTGTTTATATAATACACGCACCCCCAGCCCGGTGTTTATATAATCCCCACACCCAGCCCGGTGTTTATATAATCCCCACACATGCCCAGCCTGGTGTTTATATAATACACGCACCCCCAGCCCGGTGTTTATAGAATCCACACACCCACAGCCCGGTGTTTATATAATCCCCACACATCCCCAGCTCGGTGTTTATATAAACCCCACACCCACAGCCCAGTGTTTATATAATCCCCACACACACAGCCCAGTGTTTATATAATCCCCACACATCCCCAGCCCGGTGTTTATATAATCCCCACACCCACAGCCCAGTGTTTATATAATCCCCACACCCTCAGTCCGGTGTTTATATAATCCCCACACCCACAGCCCAGTGTTTACATAATGCCACACCCCAGCCTGGTGTTTATATAACCCCCACACACCCAACCCGGTGTTGACAGAATCCCCACACATCCCCAGCCCGGTGTTTATATAATCCCCACACCCACAGCCCAGTGTTTATATAATCCCCACACCCCCAGCCCGGTGTTTATAGAATCCCCACACCCCCAGCCGGTGCTTATATAATCCCCACACATCCCCAGCCTGGTGTTTATATAATACACGAACCCCCAGCCCGGTGTTTATATAAACCCCACACCCACAGCCCTGTGTTTATATAATCCCCACACATCCCCAGCTCGGTGTTTATATAATTCCCCACACCCACAGCCCAGTGTTTATATAATCCCCACACACCCAGCCCGGTGTTTATATAATCACCACACCCCCAGCCCGGTGTTTATATAATCCCCACACCCAGCCCGGTGTTTATATAATCCCCACACACACAGCCCAGTGTTTATATAATCCCCACACATCCCCAGCCTGGTGTTTATATAACCCCCACACACCCCCAGCCCGGTGTTTATATAATGCCCACACCCCCAGCCCGGTGTTTATATAATCCCCACACCCAGCCCGGTGTTTATATAATCCCCACACATCCCCAGCCTGGTGTTTATATAATACACGCACCCCCAGCCCGGTGTTTATTTCATCCCCACACCCAGCCCGGTGTTTATATAATCCCCACACATGCCCAGCCTGGTGTTTATATAATACACGCACCCCCAGCCCGGTGTTTATATAATCCCCACACCCCCAGCCCGGTGTTTATAGAATCCACACACCCACAGCCCGGTGTTTATATAATCTCCACACATCCCCAGCTCGGTGTTTATATAAACCCCACACCCACAGCCCAGTGTTTATATAATCACCACACACACAGCCCAGTGTTTATATAATCCCCACACATCCCCAGCCCGGTGTTTATATAATCCCCACACCCACAGCCCAGTGTTTATATAATCCCCACACCCCCAGCCCGGTGTTTATAGAACCCCCACACCCCCAGCCGGTGCTTATATAATCCCCACACCCGCAGCCCAGTGTTTATATAATCCCCACACCCCCAGCCCGGTGTTTATAGAATCCCCACACCCCCAGCTCGGTGCTTATATAATCCCCACACCCGCAGCCCAGTGTTTATATAATCCCCACACCCCCAGCCCGGTGTTTATAGAATCCCCACACCCACAGCCCAGTGTTTATATAATCCCCACACCCACAGCTCGGTGTTTATATAATCCCCACACCCACAGCCCAGTGTTTATATAATCACCACACACACAGCCCAGTGTTTATATAATCCCCACACATCCCCAGCCCGGTGTTTATATAATCCCCACACCCACAGCCCAGTGTTTATATAATCCCCACACCCCCAGCCCGGTGTTTATAGAACCCCCACACCCCCAGCCAGTGTTTATATAATCCCCACACCCCCAGCCCAGTGTTTATATAATCACCACACACACAGCCCAGTGTTTATATAATCCCCACACATCCCCAGCCCGGTGTTTATATAATCCCCACACCCACAGCCCAGTGTTTATATAATCCCCACACCCCCAGCCCAGTGTTTATATAATCCACACACCCCCAGCCCGGTGTTTATAGAACGCCCACACCCCCAGCCCGGTGTTTATATAATCCCCACACATCCCCAGCCTGGTGTTTATATAATACACGCACCCCCAGCCCGGTGTTTATATAATCCCCACACCCAGCCTGGTGTTTATATAATCCCCACACATGCCCAGCCTGGTGTTTATATAATACACGCACCCCCAGCCCGGTGTTTATAGAATCCACACACCCACAGCCCGGTGTTTATATAATCCCCACACATCCCCAGCTCGGTGTTTATATAAACCCCACACCCACAGCCCAGTGTTTATATAATCCCCACACACACAGCCCAGTGTTTATATAATCCCCACACATCCCCAGCCCGGTGTTTATATAATCCCCACACCCACAGCCCAGTGTTTATATAATCCCCACACCCTCAGTCCGGTGTTTATATAATCCCCACACCCACAGCCCAGTGTTTACATAATGCCACACCCCAGCCTGGTGTTTATATAACCCCCACACACCCAACCCGGTGTTGACAGAATCCCCACACATCCCCAGCCCGGTGTTTATATAATCCCCACACCCACAGCCCAGTGTTTATATAATCCCCACACCCCCAGCCCGGTGTTTATAGAATCCCCACACCCCCAGCCGGTGCTTATATAATCCCCACACATCCCCAGCCTGGTGTTTATATAATACACGAACCCCCAGCCCGGTGTTTATATAAACCCCACACCCACAGCCCAGTGTTTATATAATCCCCACACATCCCCAGCCTGGTGTTTATATAACCCCCACACACCCCCAGCCCGGTGTTTATATAATGCCCACACCCCCAGCCCGGTGTTTATATAATCCCCACACCCAGCCCGGTGTTTATATAATCCCCACACATCCCCAGCCTGGTGTTTATATAATACACGCACCCCCAGCCCGGTGTTTATATAATCCCCACACCCAGCCCGGTGTTTATATAATCCCCACACATGCCCAGCCTGGTGTTTATATAATACACGCACCCCCAGCCCGGTGTTTATATAATCCCCACACCCCCAGCCCGGTGTTTATAGAATCCACACACCCACAGCCCGGTGTTTATATAATCTCCACACACACAGCCCAGTGTTTATATAATCCCCACACATGCCCAGCCTGGTGTTTATATAATACACGCACCCCCAGCTCGGTGTTTATATAAACCCCACACCCACAGCCCAGTGTTTATATAATCCCCACACACACAGCCCAGTGTTTATATAATCCCCACACATCCCCAGCCCGGTGTTTATATAATCCCCACACCCACAGCCCAGTGTTTATATAATGCCACACCCCAGCCTGGTGTTTATATAAACCCCACACACCCAACCCGGTGTTGACAGAATCCCCACACATCCCCAGCCCGGTGTTTATATAATCCCCACACCCACAGCCCAGTGTTTATATAATCCCCACACCCCCAGCCCGGTGTTTATAGAATCCCCACACCCCCAGCCGGTGCATATATAATCCCCACACATCCCCAGCCTGGTGTTTATATAATACACGAACCCCCAGCCCGGTGTTTATATAAACCCCACACCCACAGCCCAGTGTTTATATAATCCCCACACATCCCCAGCTCGGTGTTTATATAATTCCCCACACCCACAGCCCAGTGTTTATATAATCCCCACACACCCAGCCCGGTGTTTATATAATCACCACACCCCCAGCCCGGTGTTTATATAATCCCCACACCCAGCCCGGTGTTTATATAATCCCCACACACACAGCCCAGTGTTTATATAACCCCCACACACCCCCAGCCTGGTGTTTATATAATCCCCACACCCAGCCCGGTGTTTATATAATCCCCACACCCACAGCCCAGTGTTTATATAATCCCCACACATCCCCAGCCTGGTGTTTATATAACCCCCACACACCCCCAGCCCGGTGTTTATATAATGCCCACACCCCCAGCCCGGTGTTTATATAATCCCCACACCCAGCCCGGTGTTTATATAATCCCCACACATCCCCAGCCTGGTGTTTATATAATACACGCACCCCCAGCCCGGTGTTTATTTCATCCCCACACCCAGCCCGGTGTTTATATAATCCCCACACATGCCCAGCCTGGTGTTTATATAATACACGCACCCCCAGCCCGGTGTTTATATAATACACGCACCCCCAGCCCGGTGTTTATATAATCCCCACACCCCCAGCCCGGTGTTTATAGAATCCACACACCCACAGCCCGGTGTTTATATAATCTCCACACATCCCCAGCTCGGTGTTTATATAAACCCCACACCCACAGCCCAGTGTTTATATAATCACCACACACACAGCCCAGTGTTTATATAATCCCCACACATCCCCAGCCCGGTGTTTATATAATCCCCACACCCACAGCCCAGTGTTTATATAATCCCCACACCCCCAGCCCGGTGTTTATAGAACCCCCACACCCCCAGCCGGTGCTTATATAATCCCCACACCCGCAGCCCAGTGTTTATATAATCCCCACACCCCCAGTCCGGTGTTTATAGAATCCCCACACCCCCAGCTCGGTGCTTATATAATCCCCACACCCGCAGCCCAGTGTTTATATAATCCCCACACCCCCAGCCCGGTGTTTATAGAATCCCCACACCCACAGCCCAGTGTTTATATAATCCCCACACCCACAGCTCGGTGTTTATATAATCCCCACACCCACAGCCCAGTGTTTATATAATCACCACACACACAGCCCAGTGTTTATATAATCCCCACACATCCCCAGCCCGGTGTTTATATAATCCCCACACCCACAGCCCAGTGTTTATATAATCCCCACACCCCCAGCCCGGTGTTTATAGAACCCCCACATCCCCAGCCAGTGTTTATATAATCCCCACACCCCCAGCCCAGTGTTTATATAATCACCACACACACAGCCCAGTGTTTATATAATCCCCACACATCCCCAGCCCGGTGTTTATATAATCCCCACACCCACAGCCCAGTGTTTATATAATCCCCACACCCCCAGCCCAGTGTTTATATAATCCACACACCCCCAGCCCGGTGTTTATAGAACCCCCACACCCCCAGCCCGGTGTTTATATAATCCCCACACATCCCCAGCCTGGTGTTTATATAATACACGCACCCCCAGCCCGGTGTTTATATAATCCCCACACCCAGCCCGGTGTTTATATAATCCCCACACATGCCCAGCCTGGTGTTTATATAATACACGCACCCCCAGCCCGGTGTTTATAGAATCCACACACCCACAGCCCGGTGTTTATATAATCCCCACACATCCCCAGCTCGGTGTTTATATAAACCCCACACCCACAGCCCAGTGTTTATATAATCCCCACACACACAGCCCAGTGTTTATATAATCCCCACACATCCCCAGCCCGGTGTTTATATAATCCCCACACCCACAGCCCAGTGTTTATATAATCCCCACACCCTCAGTCCGGTGTTTATATAATCCCCACACCCACAGCCCAGTGTTTACATAATGCCACACCCCAGCCTGGTGTTTATATAACCCCCACACACCCAACCCGGTGTTGACAGAATCCCCACACATCCCCAGCCCGGTGTTTATATAATCCCCACACCCACAGCCCAGTGTTTATATAATCCCCACACACACAGCCCGGTGTTTATAGAATCCCCACACCCCCAGCCGGTGCTTATATAATCCCCACACATCCCCAGCCTGGTGTTTATATAATACACGAACCCCCAGCCCGGTGTTTATATAAACCCCACACCCACAGCCCAGTGTTTATATAATCCCCACACATCCCCAGCCTGGTGTTTATATAACCCCCACACACCCCCAGCCCGGTGTTTATATAATGCCCACACCCCCAGCCCGGTGTTTATATAATCCCCACACCCAGCCCGGTGTTTATATAATCCCCACACATCCCCAGCCTGGTGTTTATATAATACACGCACCCCCAGCCCGGTGTTTATATAATCCCCACACCCAGCCCGGTGTTTATATAATCCCCACACATGCCCAGCCTGGTGTTTATATAATACACGCACCCCCAGCCCGGTGTTTATATAATCCCCACACCCCCAGCCCGGTGTTTATAGAATCCACACACCCACAGCCCGGTGTTTATATAATCTCCACACACACAGCCCAGTGTTTATATAATCCCCACACATCCCCAGCCCGGTGTTTATATAATCCCCACACCCACAGCCCAGTGTTTATATAATCCCCACACCCCCAGCCCGGTGTTTATAGAACCCCCACACCCCCAGCCGGTGCTTATATAATCCCCACACCCGCAGCCCAGTGTTTATATAATCCCCACACCCCCAGCCCGGTGTTTATAGAATCCCCACACCCCCAGCTCGGTGCTTATATAATCCCCACACCCGCAGCCCAGTGTTTATATAATCCCCACACCCCCAGCCCGGTGTTTATAGAATCCCCACACCCACAGCCCAGTGTTTATATAATCCCCACACCCACAGCTCGGTGTTTATATAATCCCCACACCCACAGCCCAGTGTTTATATAATCACCACACACACAGCCCAGTGTTTATATAATCCCCACACATCCCCAGCCCGGTGTTTATATAATCCCCACACCCACAGCCCAGTGTTTATATAATCCCCACACCCCCAGCCCGGTGTTTATAGAACCCCCACACCCCCAGCCGGTGTTTATATAATCCCCACACACCCCAGCCCGCAGTTTATATAATCTCCAAACCCCCAGCCCGGTGTTTATAGAACCCCCACACCCCCAGCCGGTGCTTATATAATCCCCACACCCGCAGCCCAGTGTTTATATAATCCCCACACCCCCAGCCCGGTGTTTATAGAATCCCCACACCCCCAGCTCGGTGCTTATATAATCCCCACACCCGCAGCCCAGTGTTTATATAATCCCCACACCCCCAGCCCGGTGTTTATAGAATCCCCACACCCACAGCCCAGTGTTTATATAATCCCCACACCCACAGCTCGGTGTTTATATAATCCCCACACCCACAGCCCAGTGTTTATATAATCACCACACACACAGCCCAGTGTTTATATAATCCCCACACATCCCCAGCCCGGTGTTTATATAATCCCCACACCCACAGCCCAGTGTTTATATAATCCCCACACCCCCAGCCCGGTGTTTATAGAACCCCCACACCCCCAGCCGGTGTTTATATAATCCCCACACACCCCAGCCCGCAGTTTATATAATCTCCAAACCCCCAGCCCGGTGTTTATATAACACCCCCACACACCCAGCCCGGTGTTTATATAATCCCCACACCCATAGCCCGGTGTTTATATAATCCCCACACCCAGCCCGGTGTTTATATAATCCCCACACCCACAGCCTGGTGTTTATATCATCCCCGAAATCCCCAGCTCGGTGTTTATATAATCCCCACACCCACAGCCCAGTGTTTATATAATCCCCACACCCAGCCCGGTGTTTATATAATCCCCACACATCCCCAGCCCGGTGTTTATATAATACACGCACCCCCAGCCCGGTGTTTATATAATCGCACACTCCCAGCTCGGTGTTTATATAAACCCCACACTCCCAGCTCGGTGTTTATATAAACCCCACACATCCCCAGCTCGGTGTTTATATAAACCCCACACCCACAGCCCAGAGTTTATATAATCCCCACACATCCCCAGCTTGGTGTTTATATAATTCCCCACACCCACAGCCCAGTGTTTATATAATCCCCACACCCCCAGCCCGGTGTTTATATAATCCCCACATCCCCAGCCCGGTGTTTATATAATCCCCACACCCAGCCCGGTGTTTATATAATCCCCACACCCACAGCCCAGTGTTTATATAACCCCCACACACCCCCAGCCCGGTATTTATATAATCCCCACACCCCCAGCCCGGTGTTTATATAATCCCCACACCCAGCCCGGTGTTTATATAATCCCCACATCCACAGCCCAGTGTTTATATAATCCCCACACCCACAGCCCAGTGTTTATATAATCCCCACACATCCCCAGCCTGGTGTTTATATAACCCCCACACACCCCCAGCCCGGTGTTTATATAATGCCCACACCCCCAGCCCGGTGTTTATATAATCCCCACACCCAGCCCGGTGTTTATATAATCCCCACACATCCCCAGCCTGGTGTTTATATAATACACGCACCCCCAGCCCGGTGTTTATATAATCCCCACACCCAGCCCGGTGTTTATATAATCCCCACACATGCCCAGCCTGGTGTTTATATAATACACGCACCCCCAGCCCGGTGTTTATAGAATCCACACACCCACAGCCCGGTGTTTATATAATCCCCACACATCCCCAGCTCGGTGTTTATATAAACCCCACACCCACAGCCCAGTGTTTATATAATCCCCACACACACAGCCCAGTGATTATATAATCCCCACACATCCCCAGCCCGGTGTTTATATAATCCCCACACCCACAGCCCAGTGTTTATATAATCCCCACACCCTCAGTCCGGTGTTTATATAATCCCCACACCCACAGCCCAGTGTTTACATAATGCCACACCCCAGCCTGGTGTTTATATAACCCCCACACACCCAACCCGGTGTTGACAGAATCCCCACACATCCCCAGCCCGGTGTTTATATAATCCCCACACCCCCAGCCCGGTGTTTATAGAATCCCCACACCCCCAGCCGGTGCTTATATAATCCCCACACATCCCCAGCCTGGTGTTTATATAATACACGAACCCCCAGCCCGGTGTTTATATAAACCCCACACCCACAGCCCAGTGTTTATATAATCCCCACACATCCCCAGCTCGGTGTTTATATAATTCCCCACACCCACAGCCCAGTGTTTATATAATCCCCACACACCCAGCCCGGTGTTTATATAATCACCACACCCCCAGCCCGGTGTTTATATAATCCCCACACCCAGCCCGGTGTTTATATAATCCCCACACCCACAGCCCAGTGTTTATATAACCCCCACACACCCCCAGCCCGGTGTTTATATAATCCCCACACCCCCAGCCCGGTGTTTATATAATCCCCACACCCAGCCCGGTGTTTATATAATCCCCACACCCACAGCCCAGTGTTTATATAATCCCCACACATCCCCAGCCTGGTGTTTATATAACCCCCACACACCCCCAGCCCGGTGTTTATATAATGCCCACACCCCTAGCCCGGTGTTTATATAATCCCCACACCCAGCCCGGTGTTTATATAATCCCCACACATCCCCAGCCTGGTGTTTATATAATACACGCACCCCCAGCCCGGTGTTTATATAATCCCCACACCCAGCCCGGTGTTTATATAATCCCCACACATGCCCAGCCTGGTGTTTATATAATACACGCACCCCCAGCCCGGTGTTTATAGAATCCACACACCCACAGCCCGGTGTTTATATAATCTCCACACATCCCCAGCTCGGTGTTTATATAAACCCCACACCCACAGCCCAGTGTTTATATAATCACCACACACACAGCCCACTGTTTATATAATCCCCACACATCCCCAGCCCGGTGTTTATATAATCCCCACACCCACAGCCCAGTGTTTATATAATCCCCACACCCCCAGCCCGGTGTTTATAGAACCTCCACACCCCCAGCCGGTGCTTATATAATCCCCACACCCGCAGCCCAGTGTTTATATAATCCCCACACCCCCAGCCCGGTGTTTATAGAATCCCCACACCCCCAGCTCGGTGCTTATATAATCCCCACACCCGCAGCCCAGTGTTTATATAATCCTCACACCCCCAGCCCGGTGTTTATAGAATCCCCACACCCACAGCCCAGTGTTTATATAATCCCCACACCCACAGCTCGGTGTTTATATAATCCCCACACCCACAGCCCAGTGTTTATATAATCACCACACACACAGCCCAGTGTTTATATAATCCCCACACATCCCCAGCCCGGTGTTTATATAATCCCCACACCCACAGCCCAGTGTTTATATAATCCCCACACCCCCAGCCCGGTGTTTATAGAACCCCCACACCCCCAGCCGGTGCTTATATAATCCCCACACCCGCAGCCCAGTGTTTATATAATCCCCACCCCCAGCCCGGTGTTTATAGAATCCCCACACCCCCAGCTCGGTGCTTATATAATCCCCACACCCGCAGCCCAGTGTTTATATAATCCCCACACCCCCAGCCCGGTGTTTATAGAATCCCCACACCCACAGCCCAGTGTTTATATAATCCCCACACCCACAGCTCGGTGTTTATATAATCCCCACACCCACAGCCCGGTGTTTACATAATCCCCACTCATTCCCAGCTCGGTGTTTATATAATCCACACACCCACAGCTCGGTGTTTATATAATCCCCACACATCCCCAGCCCGGTGTTTATATAATCCCCACACTCAGCCCGGTGTTTATATAATCCACACCCTCCCAGCCTGGTGTTTATATAATCCCCACACCCACAACCCCGTGTTTATATAATGCCACACCGCAGCCCGGTGTTTATATAATCCCCACACCCACAGCCCAGTGTTTATATAACCCCCACACATTCCCAGCTCGGTGCTTATATAATCCCCACACCCACAGCCCAGTGTTTATATAATCCCCACACATTCCCAGCTCGGTGTTTATATAATCCCCACACCCACAGCTCGGTGTTTATATAATCCCCACACCCTCAGTCCGGTGTTTATATAATCCCCACACCCACAGCCCAGTGTTTATATAATCCCCACACCCTCAGCCCAGTGTTTATATAATCCCCACACCCTCAGTCCGGTGTTTATATAATCCCCACACCCACAGCCCGGTGTTTATATAAACCCCACAACCCAGCCCGGTGTTTATATAATCCCCACACATCCAGATCGGTGTTTATATAATCCCCACACCCACAGCCCAGTGTTTACATAATTCGCATACACACAGCCCAGTGTTTATATAATCCCCACACCCACAGCCCAATGTTTATAAAATCCCCACACACACAGACCAGTGTTTATATAATCCCACACCCCAGCCCGGTGTTTATATAATCCCCACAAATCCCCAGCTCGGTGTTTATATAATCCCCACACCTCCAGCCCGGTGTTTATATAATCGCCAGACCCACACCCCAGCCCGGTGTTTACATAATCCCCACACATCCTCAGCCCGGTATTTATATAATCTCCACACCCATAGCCCAGTGTTTATATAATCCCCACACCACAGGCCCGATGTTTATATAATCCCACTCCCCAAGACCGGTGTTTATATAATCCCCACACATCCTCAGGCCGGTGTTTATATAATACACGCACCCCCAGCCCGGTGTTTATATAATCCCCACACCCACAGCCCAGTGTTTATATAATCCCCACACCCAGAGCCCAGTGTTTATATAATCCCCATACACACAGCCCAGTGTTTATATAATCCCACACACACAGCCCAGTGTTTATATAATCCCCCCACACACAGCCCAGTGTTTATATAATCTCCACACATCCCCAGCTCGGTGTTTATATAATCCCCACACTCACAGCCCGGTGTTTATATAATCCCACACCCCCAGCCCAGTGTTTATATAATCCCCACACCCAGCCCGGTGTTTATATAATCCCCACACCCACAGCCCGGTGTTTATAGAATCCCCACACACCCACCCTGGTGTTTATATAATCCCACACTCCCTGCTCGGTGTTTATATAATCCCCACACCCACAGCCCAGTGCTTATATAATCCCCACACATCCCCAGCTCAGTGCTTATATAATCCCCACACCCAGCCCGGTGTATATAATCCCCACACATCCCCAGCCCGGTGTTTATATAATCCCACACTCACAGCTCGGTGTTTATATAATCCCTACACCCAGCCCGGTGTTTATATAATCCCCACACACCCAGATCGGTGTTTATATAATCCCCACACCCAGCCCGGTGTTTATATAATCCCCACACATCCCCAGACCGGTGTTTATATAATCCCACACCCACAGCCCAGTGTTTATATAATCCGCATACACAATGACCAGTGTTTATATAATCCCACACACAGCCCAGTGCTTATATAATCCCCACATCCACAGCCCGGTGTTTATATAATCCCCACACATCCCCAGCTCGGTGTTTATATAATCCCCACACCCACAGCCCAGTGTTTATATAATCCCCACACCCACAACCCTGTGTTTATATAATCCCCACACCCTCAGTCTGGTGTTTATATAACCCCCACACACCCACAGCTCGGTGTTTATATAATCCCCACACACACAGCCCAGTGTTTATATAATCCCCACACATCCCCAGCTCGGTGTTTATATAATCCCCACACCCACAGCCTGGTGTTTATATAATCCCCACACCCACAGCCCGGTGTTTATATAATCCCCACACCCACAGCTCGGTGTTTATATAATACACGCACCCCCAGCCCGGTGTTTATATAATCCCCACACATCCCCAGCTCGGTGTTTATATAAACCCCACACCCACAGCCCAGTGTTTATATAATCCCCACACACGCAGCCCAGTGTTTATATAATCCCCACACATCCCCAGCCCGGTGTTTATATAATCCCCACACCCCCAGCCCGGTGTTTATATAATCCCCACACACCCCAGCCCGCAGTTTATATAATCTCCAAACCCCCAGCCCGGTGTTTATATAACACCCCCACACACCCAGCCCGGTGTTTATATAATCCCCACACCCATAGCCCGGTGTTTATATAATCCCCACACTCACAGCCTGGTGTTTATATAATGCCCACACCCCCAGCCCGGTGTTTATATAATCCCCACACCCAGCCCGGTGTTTATATAATCCCCACACATCCCCAGCCTGGTGTTTATATAATCCCCACACCCATAGCCCGGTGTTTATATAATCCCCACACCCACAGCCTGGTGTTTATATAATCCCCACACCCCCAGCCCGGTGTTTATATAATCCCCACACCCAGCCCGGTGTTTATATAATCCCCCACATCCCCAGCCCGGTGTTTATATAATCCCCACACCCATAGCCCGGTGTTTATATAATCCCCACACCCACAGCCTGGTGTTTATATAATACACGCACCCCCAGCCCGGTGTTTATATAATCGCACACTCCCAGCTCGGTGTTTATATAAACCCCACACATCCCCAGCTCGGTGTTTATATAAACCCCACACCCACAGCCCAGTGTTTATATAATCCCCACACATCCCCAGCTTGGTGTTTATATAATTCCCCACACCCACAGCCCAGTGTTTATATAATCCCCACACCCCCAGCCCGGTGTTTATATAATCCCCACATCCCCAGCCCGGTGTTTATATAATCCCCACACCCAGCCCGGTGTTTATATAATCCCCACACCCAGCCCGGTGTTTGTATAATCACCACACCCACAGCCCAGTGTTCATATAATCCCCACACATCCCCAGCCTGGTGTTTATATAACCCCCACACACCCCCAGCCCAGTGTTTATATAATCCCCACACCCACAGCCCAGTGTTTATATAACCCCCCCACACCCACAGCCCAGTGTTTATATAATCCCCACACCCACAGCCCAGTGTTTATATAATCCCCACACCCATAGCTCGGTGTTTATATAATCCTCACACCCACAGCTCGGTGTTTATATCATCCCCGAAATCCCCAGCTCGGTGTTTATATAATCCCCACACCCACAGCCCAGTGTTTATATAATCCCCACACCCAGCCCGGTGTTTATATAATCCCCACACATCCCCAGCCCGGTGTTTATATAATACACGCACCCCCAGCCCGGTGTTTATATAATCGCACACTCCCAGCTCGGTGTTTATATAAACCCCACACTCCCAGCTCGGTGTTTATATAAACCCCACACATCCCCAGCTCGGTGTTTATATAAACCCCACACCCACAGCCCAGTGTTTATATAATCCCCACACATCCCCAGCTTGGTGTTTATATAATTCCCCACACCCACAGCCCAGTGTTTATATAATCCCCACACCCCCAGCCCGGTGTTTATATAATCCCCACATCCCCAGCCCAGTGTTTATATAATCCCCACACATCCCCAGCCTGGTGTTTATATAACCCCCACACACCCCCAGCCCGGTGTTTATATAATGCCCACACCCCCAGCCCGGTGTTTATATAATCCCCACACCCAGCCCGGTGTTTATATAATCCCCACACATCCCCAGCCTGGTGTTTGTATAATACACGCACCCCCAGCCCGGTGTTTATATAATCCCCACACCCAGCCCGGTGTTTATATAATCCCCACACATGCCCAGCCTGGTGTTTATATAATACACGCACCCCCAGCCCGGTGTTTATATAATACACGCACCCCCAGCCCGGTGTTTATATAATCGCACACTCCCAGCCCGGTGTTTATATAATCCCCACACCCAGCCCGGTGTTTGTATAATCACCACACCCACAGCCCAGTGTTTATATAATCCCCACACATCCCCAGCCTGGTGTTTATATAACCCCCACACACCCCCAGCCCAGTGTTTATATAATGCCCACACCCCCAGCCCGGTGTTTATATAATCCCCACACCCAGCCCGGTGTTTATATAATCCCCACACATCCCCAGCCTGGTGTTTATATAATACACGCACCCCCAGCCCGGTGTTTATATAATCCCCACACCCAGCCTGGTGTTTATATAATCCCCACACATGCCCAGCCTGGTGTTTATATAATACACGCACCCCCAGCCCGGTGTTTATATAATCCCCACACCCCCAGCCCGGTGTTTATAGAATCCGCACACCCACAGCCCGGTGTTTATATAATCCCCACACATCCCCAGCTCGGTGTTTATATAATCCCCACACCCCCAGCCCGGTGTTTATATAATCCCCACACCCACAGCCCAGTGTTTATATAATCCCCACACCCTCAGTCCGGTGTTTATATAATCCCCACACCCACAGCCCAGTGTTTATATAATCCCCACATCCCCAGCCTGGTGTTTATATAACCCCCACACACCCCCAGCCCGGTGTTTATATAATGCCCACACCCCCAGCCCGGTGTTTATATAATCCCCACACCCAGCCCGGTGTTTATATAATCCCCACACATCCCCAGCCTGGTGTTTATATAATACACGCACCCCCAGCCCGGTGTTTATATAATCCCCACACCCAGCCCGGTGTTTATATAATCCCCACACCCACAGCCCAGTGTTTATATAACCCCCACACACCCCCAGCCCGGTGTTTATATAATCCCCACACCCAGCCCCGTGTTTATATAATCCCCACACCCAGCCCGGTGTTTATATAATCCCCACACATCCCCAGCCTGGTGTTTATATAATACACGCACCCCCAGCCCAGTGTTTATATAATCCCCACACCCAGCCCGGTGTTTATGTAATCCCCACAAATCCCGAGCTCGGTGTTTATATAATCCCCACACCCCCAGCCCGGTGTTTATATAATCCCCACACCCGCAGCCCGGTGTTTATATAACCCCCACACACCCACAGCCCAGTGTTTATATAATCCCCACACCCACAGCCCAGTGTTTATATAATCCCCACACCCACAGCTCGGTGTTTATATAATCCTCACACCCACAGCTCGGTGTTTATATCATCCCCGAAATCCCCAGCTCGGTGTTTATATAATCCCCACACCCACAGCCCAGTGTTTATATAATCCCCACACCCAGCCCGGTGTTTATATAATCCCCACACATCCCCAGCCCGGTGTTTATATAATACACGCACCCCCAGCCCGGTGTTTATATAATCGCACACTCCCAGCTCGGTGTTTATATAAACCCCACACATCCCCAGCTCGGTGTTTATATAATTCCCCACACCCACAGCCCAGTGTTTATATAATCCCCACACCCCCAGCCCGGTGTTTATATAATCTCCACATCCCCAGCCCGGTGTTTATATAATCCCCACACCCAGCCCGGTGTTTATATAATCCCCACACCCACAGCCCAGTGGTTATATAACCCCCACACACCCCCAGCCCGATGTTTATATAATCCCAACACCCCCAGCCCAGTGTTTATATAATCCCCACACCCAGCCCGGTGTTTATATAATCCCCACACCCACAGCCCAGTGTTTATATAATCCCCACACATCCCCAGCCTGGTGTTTATATAACCCCCACACACCCCCAGCCCGGTGTTTATATAATGCCCACACCCCCAGCCCGGTGTTTATATAATACACGCACCCCCAGCCCGGTGTTTATATAATCCCCACACATGCCCAGCCTGGTGTTTATATAATACACGCACCCCCAGCCCGGTGTTTATATAATCCCCACACCCCCAGCCCGGTGTTTATAGAATCCACACACCCACAGCCCGGTGTTTATATAATCCCCACACATCCCCAGCCCGGTGTTTATATCATCCCCACACCCACAGCCCAGTGTTTATATAATCCCCACACCCAGCCCAGTGTTTATATAATCCCCACACCCTCAGTCCGGTGCTTATATAATCCCCACACATCCCCAGCCTGGTGTTTATATAATACACGCAACCCCAGCCCGCTGTTTATATAAACCCCACACCCACAGCCCAGTGTTTATATAATCCCCACACATCCCCAGCTCGGTGTTTATATAATTCCCCACACCCACAGCCCAGTGTTTATATAATCCCCCACCCCCAGCCCGGTGTTTATAGAATCCACACACCCACAGCCCGGTGTTTATATAATCCCCACACATCCCCAGCTCGGTGTTTATATAAACCCCACACCCACAGCCCAGTGTTTATATAATCCCCACACACACAGCCCAGTGTTTATATAATCCCCACACATCCCCAGCCCGGTGTTTATATAATCCCCACACCCACAGCCCAGTGTTTATATAATCCCCACACCCTCAGTCCGGTGCTTATATAATCCCCACACATCCCCAGCCTGGTGTTTATATAATACACGCACCCCCAGCCCGGTGTTTATATAAACCCCACACCCACAGCCCAGTGTTTATATAATCCCCACACACCCAGCCCGGTGTTTATATAATCACCACACCCCCAGCACGGTGTTTATATAATCCCCACACCCAGCCCGGTGTTTATATAATCCCCACACCCACAGCCCAGTGTTTATATAACCCCCACACACCCCCAGCCCGGTGTTTATATAATCCCCACAACCCCAGCCCGGTGTTTATATAATCCCCACCCCAGCCCGGTGTTTATATAATCCCCACAACCCCAGCCCGGTGTTTATATAATCCCCACACCCAGCCCGGTGTTTGTATAATCACCACACCCACAGCCCAGTGTTTATATAATCCCCACACATCCCCAGCCTGGTGTTTATATAACCCCCACACACCCCCAGCCCAGTGTTTATATAATGCCCACACCCCCAGCCCGGTGTTTATATAATCCCCACACCCAGCCCGGTGTTTATATAATCCCCACACATCCCCAGCCTGGTGTTTATATAATACACGCACCCCCAGCCCGGTGTTTATATAATCCCCACACCCAGCCTGGTGTTTATATAATCCCCACACATGCCCAGCCTGGTGTTTATATAATACACGCACCCCCAGCCCGGTGTTTATATAATCCCCACACCCCCAGCCCGGTGTTTATAGAATCCGCACACCCACAGCCCGGTGTTTATATAATCCCCACACATCCCCAGCTCGGTGTTTATATAATCCCCACACCCCCAGCCCGGTGTTTATATAATCCCCACACCCACAGCCCAGTGTTTATATAATCCCCACACCCTCAGTCCGGTGTTTATATAATCCCCACACCCACAGCCCAGTGTTTATATAATCCCCACATCCCCAGCCTGGTGTTTATATAACCCCCACACACCCCCAGCCCGGTGTTTATATAATGCCCACACCCCCAGCCCGGTGTTTATATAATCCCCACACCCAGCCCGGTGTTTATATAATCCCCACACATCCCCAGCCTGGTGTTTATATAATACACGCACCCCCAGCCCGGTGTTTATATAATCCCCACACCCAGCCCGGTGTTTATATAATCCCCACACCCACAGCCCAGTGTTTATATAACCCCCACACACCCCCAGCCCGGTGTTTATATAATCCCCACACCCAGCCCCGTGTTTATATAATCCCCACACCCAGCCCGGTGTTTATATAATCCCCACACATCCCCAGCCTGGTGTTTATATAATACACGCACCCCCAGCCCAGTGTTTATATAATCCCCACACCCAGCCCGGTGTTTATGTAATCCCCACAAATCCCGAGCTCGGTGTTTATATAATCCCCACACCCCCAGCCCGGTGTTTATATAATCCCCACACCCGCAGCCCGGTGTTTATATAACCCCCCCACACCCACAGCCCAGTGTTTATATAATCCCCACACCCACAGCCCAGTGTTTATATAATCCCCACACCCACAGCTCGGTGTTTATATAATCCTCACACCCACAGCTCGGTGTTTATATCATCCCCGAAATCCCCAGCTCGGTGTTTATATAATCCCCACACCCACAGCCCAGTGTTTATATAATCCCCACACCCAGCCCGGTGTTTATATAATCCCCACACATCCCCAGCCCGGTGTTTATATAATACACGCACCCCCAGCCCGGTGTTTATATAATCGCACACTCCCAGCTCGGTGTTTATATAAACCCCACACATCCCCAGCTCGGTGTTTATATAATTCCCCACACCCACAGCCCAGTGTTTATATAATCCCCACACCCCCAGCCCGGTGTTTATATAATCTCCACATCCCCAGCCCGGTGTTTATATAATCCCCACACCCAGCCCGGTGTTTATATAATCCCCACACCCACAGCCCAGTGGTTATATAACCCCCACACACCCCCAGCCCGATGTTTATATAATCCCCACACCCCCAGCCCAGTGTTTATATAATCCCCACACCCAGTCCGGTGTTTATATAATCCCCACACCCACAGCCCAGTGTTTATATAATCCCCACACATCCCCAGCCTGGTGTTTATATAACCCCCACACACCCCCAGCCCGGTGTTTATATAATGCCCACACCCCCAGCCCGGTGTTTATATAATCCCCACACCCAGCCCGGTGTTTATATAATCCCCACACATCCCCAGCCTGGTGTTTATATAATACACGCACCCCCAGCCCGGTGTTTATATAATCCCCACACCCAGCCCGGTGTTTATATAATCCCCACACATGCCCAGCCTGGTGTTTATATAATACACGCACCCCCAGCCCGGTGTTTATATAATCCCCACACCCCCAGCCCGGTGTTTATAGAATCCACACACCCACAGCCCGGTGTTTATATAATCCCCACACATCCCCAGCCCGGTGTTTATATCATCCCCACACCCACAGCCCAGTGTTTATATAATCCCCACACCCAGCCCAGTGTTTATATAATCCCCACACCCTCAGTCCGGTGCTTATATAATCCCCACACATCCCCAGCCTGGTGTTTATATAATACACGCAACCCCAGCCCGCTGTTTATATAAACCCCACACCCACAGCCCAGTGTTTATATAATCCCCACACATCCCCAGCTCGGTGTTTATATAATTCCCCACACCCACAGCCCAGTGTTTATATAATCCCCACACACCCAGCCCGGTGTTTATATAATCCCCACACCCCCAGCCCGGTGTTTATATAATCCCCACACCCAGCCCGGTGTTTATATAATCCCCACACCCACAGCCCAGTGTTTACATAATCCCCACACATCCCCAGCCTGGTGTTTATATAACCCCCACACCCCCAGCCCGGTGTTTATATAATGCCCACACCCCCAGCCCGGTGTTTATATAATCCCCACACCTAGCCCGGTGTTTATATAATCCCCACACATCCTCAGCCCGGTGTTTATATAATCCCCACACCCAGCCCGGTGTTTATATAATCCCCACACATGCCCAGCCTGGTATTTATATAATACACGCACCCCCAGCCCGGTGTTTATATAATCCCCACACCCCCAGCCCAGTGTTTATAGAATCCACACACCCACAGCCCGGTGTTTATATAATCCCCACACATCCCCAGCTCGGTGTTTATATAAACCCCACACCCACAGCCCAGTGTTTATATAATCCCCACACACACAGCCCAGTGTTTATATAATCCCCACACATCCCCAGCCCGGTGTTTATATAATCCCCACACACACAGCCCAGTGTTTATATAATCCCCACACCCTCAGTCCGGTGTTTATATAATCCCCTCACCCACAGCCCAGTGTTTACATAATGCCACACCCCAGCCTGGTGTTTATAGAATCCCCACACATCCCCAGCCCGGTGTTTATAGAATCCCCACACCCCCAGCCGGTGCTTATATAATCCCCACACCCGCAGCCCAGTGTTTATATAATCCCCACACCCACAGCCCGGTGTTTATAGAATCCCCACACCCCCAGCTCGGTGCTTATATAATCCCCACACCCGCAGCCCAGTGTTTATATAATCCCCACACCCCCAGCCCGGTGTTTATAGAATCCACACACCCACAGCCCGGTGTTTATATAATCCCCACACCCCCAGCCCGGTGTTTATATAATCCCCACACCCAGCCCGGTGTTTATATAATCCCCACACCCACAGCCCAGTGTTTACATAATCCCCACACATCCCCAGCCTGGTGTTTATATAACCCCCACACACCCCCAGCCCGGTGTTTATATAATGCCCACACATCCCCAGCCCGGTGTTTATATAATCCCCACACCCAGCCCGGTGTTTATATAATCCCCACACATGCCCAGCCTGGTGTTTATATAATACACGCACCCCCAGCCCGGTGTTTATATAATCCCCACACCCCCAGCCCGGTGTTTATAGAATCCACACACCCACAGCCCGGTGTTTATATAATCCCCACACATCCCCAGCTCGGTGTTTATATAAACCCCACACCCACAGCCCAGTGTTTATATAATCCCCACACACACAGCCCAGTGTTTATATAATCCCCACACATCCCCAGCCCGGTGTTTATATAATCCCCACACACACAGCCCAGTGTTTATATAATCCCCACACCCTCAGTCCGGTGTTTATATAATCCCCACACCCACAGCCCAGTGTTTACATAATGCCACACCCCAGCCTGGTGTTTATATAACCCCCACACACCCAGCCCGGTGTTTATAGCATCCCCACACATCCCCAGCCCGGTGTTTATATAATCCCCACACCCACAGCCCAGTGTTTATATAATCCCCACACGCCCAGCCCGGTGTTTATAGAATCCCCACACCCCCAGCCGGTGCTTATATAATCCCCACACCCGCAGCCCAGTGTTTATATAATCCCCACACCCACAGCCCGGTGTTTATAGAATCCCCACACCCCCAGCTCGGTGCTTATATAATCCCCACACCCGCAGCCCAGTGTTTATATAATCCCCACACCCCCAGCCCGGTGTTTATAGAATCCACACACCCACAGCCCGGTGTTTATATAATCCCCACACCCACAGCTCGGTGTTTATATAATACACGCACCCCCAGCCCGGTGTTTATATAATCCCCACACCCCCAGCCCGGTGTTTATATAATCCCACACTCCCAGCTCGGTGTTTATATAAACCCCACACATCTCCAGCTCGGTGTTTATATAAACCCCACACCCACAGCCCAATGTTTATAAAATCCCCACACACACAGACCAGTGTTTATATAATCCCACACCCCAGCCCGGTGTTTATATAATCACCACACCCACAGCCCAGTTTTTATACAATCCACACACATCCCCAGCTCGATGTTTATTTAATCCCCACGTCCACAGCCCGGTGTTTACATAATCCCCACACATTCCCAGCTCGGTGTTTATATAATCCACACACCCACAGCTCGGTGTTTATATAATCCCCACACATCCCCAGCTCGGTGTTTATATAATCCCCACACCCTCAGTCCGGTGTTTATATAATCCTCACACCCAGAGCCCAGTGTTTATATACTCCTACACTCACAGCCCAGTGTTTATATAAATCCCACACCCACAGCTCAGTGTTTATATAATCCCCACACCCCCAGCCCCGTGTTTACATAATCCCCACACATCCCCAGCTCGGCGTTTATATAATCCCCACACACACAGCCCAGTGTTTATATAATCCCCACAAATCCACAGCTCGGCGTTTATATAATCCCCACACCCACAGCCCGGTGTTTATATAATCCGCACACCCCCAGCCCGGTGTTTATATAATCCTCACACCCCCAGCCCGGTGTTTATAGAATCCCCACACCCCCAGCCGGTGCTTATATAATCCCCACACCTCCAGCCCAGTGTTTATATAATCCCCACACCCACAGCTCAGTGTTTATATAATCCCCACACCCCCAGCCCCGTGTTTATATAATCCCCACAAATCCCCAGCTCGGCGTTTATATAATCCCCACACCCACAGCCCGGTGTTTATATAATCCGCACACCCCCAGCCCGGTGTTTATATAATCCCCACACCCACAGCCCGGTGTTTATATAATCCCCACACACCCAGTCTGGTGTTTATATAATCCCCACACATCCCCAGCTCGGTGTTTATATAATTCCCCACACCCACAGCCCAGTGTTTATATAATCCCCACACACCCAGCCCGGTGTTTATATAATCCCCACACCCCCAGCCCGGTGTTTATATAATCTCCACATCAACAGCCCGGTGTTTATATAATCCCCACACCCAGCCCGGTGTTTATATAATCCCCACACCCACAGCCCAGTGTTTGTATAACCCCCACACAGCCCCAGCCCGGTGTTTATATATTCCCCACACCCCCAGCCCAGTGTTTATATAATCCCCACACCCAGCCCGGTGTTTATATAATCCCCACACCCACAGCCCAGTGTTTATATAATCCCCACACATACCCAGCCTGGTGTTTATATAACCCCCACACACCCCCAGCCCGGTGTTTATATAATGCCCACACCCCCAGCCCGGTGTTTATATAATCCCCACACCCAGCCCGGTGTTTATATAATCCCCACACATCCCCAGCCTGGTGTTTATATAATACACGCACCCCCAGCCCGGTGTTTATATAATCCCCACACCCCCAGCCCGATGTTTATATAATCCCCACACATGCCCAGCCTGGTGTTTATATAATACACGCACCCCCAGCCCAGTGTTTATATAATCCCCACACCCCCAGCCCGGTGTTTATAGAATCCACACACCCACAGCCCGGTGTTTATATAATCCCCACACATCCCCAGCTCGGTGTTTATATAAACCCCACACCCACAGCCCAGTGTTTATATAATCCCCACACACACAGCCCAGTGTTTATATAATCCCCACACATCCCCAGCCCGGTGTTTATATAATCCCCACACCCACAGCCCAGTGTTTATATAATCCCCACACCCTCAGTCCGGTGCTTATATAATCCCCACACATCCCCAGCCTGGTGTTTATATAATACACGCACCCCCAGCCCGGTGTTTATATAAACCCCACACCCACAGCCCAGTGTTTATATAATCCCCACACATCCCCAGCTCGGTGTTTATATAATTCCCCACACCCACAGCCCAGTGTTTATATAATCCCCACACACCCAGCCCGGTGTTTATATAATCACCACACCCCCAGCACGGTGTTTATATAATCCCCACACCCAGCCCGGTGTTTATATAATCCCCACACCCACAGCCCAGTGTTTATATAACCCCCACACACCCCCAGCCCGGTGTTTATATAATCCCCACAACCCCAGCCCGGTGTTTATATAATCCCCACACCCAGCCCGGTGTTTATATAATCCCCACAACCCCAGCCCGGTGTTTATATAATCCCCACACCCAGCCCGGTGTTTGTATAATCCCCACACCCACAGCCCAGTGTTTATATAATCCCCACACATCCCCAGCCTGGTGTTTATATAACCCCCACACACCCCCAGCCCAGTGTTTATATAATGCCCACACCCCCAGCCCGGTGTTTATATAATCCCCACACCCAGCCCGGTGTTTATATAATCCCCACACATCCCCAGCCTGGTGTTTATATAATACACGCACCCCCAGCCCGGTGTTTATATAATCCCCACACCCAGCCTGGTGTTTATATAATCCCCACACATGCCCAGCCTGGTGTTTATATAATACACGCACCCCCAGCCCGGTGTTTATATAATCCCCACACCCCCAGCCCGGTGTTTATAGAATCCACACACCCACAGCCCGGTGTTTATATAATCCCCACACATCCCCAGCTCGGTGTTTATATAATCCCCACACCCCCAGCCTGGTGTTTATATAATCCCCACACCCAGCCCGGTGTTTATATAATCCCCACACCCACAGCCCAGTGTTTATATAATCCCCACACCCTCAGTCCGGTGTTTATATATTCCCCACACCCACAGCCCAGTGTTTATATAATCCCCACATCCCCAGCCTGGTGTTTATATAACCCCCACACACCCCCAGCCCGGTGTTTATATAATGCCCACACCCCCAGCCCGGTGTTTATATAATCCCCACACCCAGCCCGGTGTTTATATAATCCCCACACATCCCCAGCCTGGTGTTTATATAATACACGCACCCCCAGCCCGGTGTTTATATAATCCCCACACCCAGCCCGGTGTTTATATAATCCCCACACCCACAGCCCAGTGTTTATATAACCCCCACACACCCCCAGCCCGGTGTTTATATAATCCCCACACCCCCAGCCCGGTGTTTATATAATCCCCACACCCAGCCCCGTGTTTATATAATCCCCACACCCAGCCCGGTGTTTATATAATCCCCACACATCCCCAGCCTGGTGTTTATATAATACACACACCCCCAGCCCAGTGTTTATATAATCCCCACACCCAGCCCGGTGTTTATGTAATCCCCACAAATCCCGAGCTCGGTGTTTATATAATCCCCACACCCCCAGCCCGGTGTTTATATAATCCCCACACCCGCAGCCCGGTGTTTATATAACCCCCCCACACCCACAGCCCAGTGTTTATATAATCCCCACACCCACAGCCCAGTGTTTATATAATCCCCACACCCACAGCTCGGTGTTTATATAATCCTCACACCCACAGCTCGGTGTTTATATCATCCCCGAAATCCCCAGCTCGGTGTTTATATAATCCCCACACCCACAGCCCAGTGTTTATATAATCCCCACACCCAGCCCGGTGTTTATATAATCCCCACACATCCCCAGCCCGGTGTTTATATAATACACGCACCCCCAGCCCGGTGTTTATATAATCGCACACTCCCAGCTCGGTGTTTATATAAACCCCACACATCCCCAGCTCGGTGTTTATATAATTCCCCACACCCACAGCCCAGTGTTTATATAATCCCCACACACCCAGCCCGGTGTTTATATAATCCACACACCCCCAGCCCGGTGTTTATATAATCTCCACATCCCCAGCCCGGTGTTTATATAATCCCCACACCCAGCCCGGTGTTTATATAATCCCCACACCCACAGCCCAGTGGTTATATAACCCCCACACACCCCCAGCCCGGTGTTTATATAATCCCCACACCCCCAGCCCAGTGTTTATATAATCCCCACACCCAGCCCGGTGTTTATATAATCCCCACACCCACAGCCCAGTGTTTATATAATCCCCACACATCCCCAGCCTGGTGTTTATATAACCCCCACACACCCCCAGCCCGGTGTTTATATAATGCCCACACCCCCAGCCCGGTGTTTATATAATCCCCACACCCAGCCCGGTGTTTATATAATCCCCACACATCCCCAGCCTGGTGTTTATATAATACACGCACCCCCAGCCCGGTGTTTATATAATCCCCACACCCCCAGCCCGGTGTTTATATAATCCCCACACATGCCCAGCCTGGTGTTTATATAATACACGCACCCCCAGCCCGGTGTTTATATAATCCCCACACCCCCAGCCCGGTGTTTATAGAATCCACACACCCACAGCCCGGTGTTTATATAATCCCCACACATCCCCAGCTCGGTGTTTATATAAACCCCACACCCACAGCCCAGTGTTTATATAATCCCCACACACACAGCCCAGAGTTTATATAATCCCCACACATCCCCAGCCCGGTGTTTATATAATCCCCACACACACAGCCCAGTGTTTATATAATCCCCACACCCTCAGTCCGGTGTTTATATAATCCCCACACCCACAGCCCAGTGTTTACATAATGCCACACCCCAGCCTGGTGTTTATAGAATCCCCACACATCTCCAGCCCGGTGTTTATATAATCCCCACACCCACAGCCCAGTGTTTATATAATCCCCACACGCCCAGCCCGGTGTTTATAGAATCCCCACACCCCCAGCCGGTGCTTATATAATCCCCACACCCGCAGCCCAGTGTTTATATAATCCCCACACCCACAGCCCGGTGTTTATAGAATCCCCACACCCCCAGCTCGGTGCTTATATAATCCCCACATCCGCAGCCCAGTGTTTATATAATCCCCACACCCCCAGCCCGGTGTTTATAGAATCCACACACCCACAGCCCGGTGTTTATATAATCCCCACACCCCCAGCCCGGTGTTTACATAATCCCCACACATCCCCAGCCTGGTGTTTATATAACCCCCACACACCCCCAGCCCGGTGTTTATATAATGCCCACACTCCCAGCCCGGTGTTTATATAATCCCCACACCTAGCCCGGTGTTTATATAATCCCCACACATCCCCAGCCCGGTGTTTATATAATCCCCACACCCAGCCCGGTGTTTATATAATCCCCACACATGCCCAGCCTGGTGTTTATATAATACACGCACCCCCAGCCCGGTGTTTATATAATCCCCACACCCCCAGCCCGGTGTTTATATAATCCGCACACCCCCAGCCCGGTGTTTATATAATCCCCACACCCACAGCCCGGTGTTTATATAATCCCCACACACCCAGTCTGTTGTTTATATAATCCCCACACATCCCCAGCTCGGTGTTTATATAATCCCCACACCCACAGCCCAGTGTTTATATAATCCCCACACACACAGCCCAGTGTTTATATAATCCCCACACATCCCCAGCCCGGTGTTTGTATAATCCCCACACCCACAGCACAGTGTTTATATAATCCCCACACCCTCAGTCCGGTGTTGATATAATCCCCACACCCACAGCTCAGTGTTTATATAATCCCCACACCCCCAGCCCCGTGTTTACATAATCCCCACAAATCCCCAGCTCGGCGTTTATATAATCCCCACACCCACAGCCCGGTGTTTATATAATCCGCACACCCCCAGCCCGGTGTTTATATAATCCCCACACCCACAGCCCGGTGTTTATATAATCCCCACACACCCAGTCTGGTGTTTATATAATCCCCACACATCCCCAGCTCGGTGTTTATATAATCCCCACACCCACAGCCCAGTGTTCATATAATCCCCACACACACAGCCCAGTGTTTATATAATCCCCACACATCCCCAGCCCGGTGTTTATATAATCCCCACACCCACAGCCCAGTGTTTATATAATCCCCACACCCTCAGTCCGGTGTTAATATAATCCCCACACCCACAGCCCAGTGTTTACATAATGCCACACCCCAGCCTGGTGTTTATATAACCCCCACACACCCAGCCCTGTGTTTATAGAATCCCCACACATCCCCAGCCCGGTGTTTATATAATCCCCACACCCACAGCCCAGTGTTTATATAATCCCCACACCCCCAGCCCGGTGTTTATAGAATCCCCACACTCCCAGCTCGGTGTTTATATAAACCCCACACATCCCCAGCTCGGTGTTTATATAAACCCCACACCCACAGCCCAATGTTTATAAAATCCCCACACACACAGACCAGTGTTTATATAATCCCACACCCCAGCCCGGTGTTTATATAATCACCACACCCACAGCCCAGTTTTTATACAATCCACACACATCCCCAGCTCGATGTTTATTTCATCCCCACGTCCACAGCCCAGTGTTTACATAATCCCCACACATTCCCAGCTCTGTGTTTATATAATCCACACACCCACAGCTCGGTGTTTATATAATCCCCACACATCCCCAGCTCGGTGTTTATATAATCCCCACACCCTCAGTCCGGTGTTTATATAATCCTCACACCCAGAGCCCAGTGTTTATATACTCCTACACTCACAGCCCAGTGTTTATATAAACCCCACACCCACAGCTCAGTGTTTATATAATCCCCACACCCCCAGCCCCGTGTTTACATAATCCCCACACATCCCCAGCTCGGTGTTTATATAATCCCCAAACACACAGCCCAGTGTTTATATAATCCCCACAAATCCCCAGCTCGGCGTTTATATAATCCCCACACCCACAGCCCGGTGTTTATATAATCCGCACACCCCCAGCCCGGTGTTTATATAATCCCCACACCCCCAGCCCGGTGTTTATAGAATCCCCACACCCCCAGCCGGTGCTTATATAATCCCCACACCTACAGCCCAGTGTTTATATAATCCCCACACCCACAGCTCAGTGTTTATATAATCCCCACACCCCCAGCCCCGTGTTTATATAATCCCCACAAATCCCCAGCTCGGCGTTTATATAATCCCCACACCCACAGCCCGGTGTTTATATAATCCGCACACCCCCAGCCCGGTGTTTATATAATCCCCACACCCACAGCCCGGTGTTTATATAATCCCCACACACCCAGTCTGTTGTTTATATAATCCCCACACATCCCCAGCTCGGTGTTTATATAATCCCCACACCCACAGCCCAGTGTTTATATAATCCCCACACACACAGCCCAGTGTTTATATAATCCCCACACACACAGCCCAGTGTTTATATAATCCCCACACATCCCCAGCCCGGTGTTTGTATAATCCCCACACCCACAGCACAGTGTTTATATAATCCCCACACCCTCAGTCCGGTGTTGATATAATCCCCACACCCACAGCTCAGTGTTTATATAATCCCCACACCCCCAGCCCCGTGTTTACATAATCCCCACAAATCCCCAGCTCGGCGTTTATATAATCCCCACACCCACAGCCCGGTGTTTATATAATCCGCACACCCCCAGCACGGTGTTTATATAATCCCCACACCCACAGCCCGGTGTTTATATAATCACCACACACCCAGTCTGGTGTTTATATAATCCCCACACATCCCCAGCTCGGTGTTTATATAATCCCCACACCCACAGCCCAGTGTTTATATAATCCCCACACCCTCAGTCCGGTGTTTATATAATCCCCACACCCACAGCTCAGTGTTTATATAATCCCCACACCCCCAGCCCCGTGTTTACATAATCCCCACAAATCCCCAACTCGGCGTTTATATAATCCCCACACCCACAGCCCGGTGTTTCTATAATCCGCACATCCCCAGCCCGGTGTTTATATAATCCCCACACCCACAGCCCGGTGTTTATATAATCCCCACACACCCAGTCTGGTGTTTATATAATCCCCACACATCCCCAGCTCGGTGTTTATATAATCCCCACACCCACAGCCCAGTGTTCATATAATCCCCACACACACAGCCCAGTGTTTATATAATCCCCACACATCCCCAGCCCGGTGTTTATATAATCCCCACACCCACAGCCCAGTGTTTATATAATCCCCACACCCTCAGTCCGGTGTTTATATAATCCCCACACCCACAGCCCAGTGTTTACATAATGCCACACCCCAGCCTGGTGTTTATATAACCCCCACACACCCAGCCCTGTGTTTATAGAATCCCCACACATCCCCAGCCCGGTGTTTATATAATCCCCACACCCACAGCCCAGTGTTTATATAATCCCCACACCCCCAGCCCGGTGTTTATAGAATCCCCACACCCCCAGCCGGTGCTTATATAATCCCCACACCCGCAGCCCAGTGTTTATATAATCCCCACACCCCCAGCCCAGTATTTATAGAATCCCCACACCCCCAGCTCGGGGTTTATATAATCCCCACAACCGCAGCCCAGTGTTTATATAATCCCCACACCCCCAGCCCGGTGTTTATAGAATCCACACACCCACAGCCCGGTGTTTATATAATCCCCACACCCACAGCTCGGTGTTTATATAATACACGTACCCCCAGCCCGGTGTTTATATAATCCCCACACCCCCAGCCCGGTGTTTATATAATCCCACACTCCCAGCTCGGTGTTTATATAAACCCCACACATCCCCAGCTCGGTGTTTATATAAACCCCACACCCACAGCCCAATGTTTATAAAATCCCCACACACACAGACCAGTGTTTATATAATCCCACACCCCAGCCCGGTGTTTATATAATCACCACACCCACAGCCCAGTTTTTATATAATCCCCACACATCCCCAGCTCGAGGTTTATATAATCCCCACGTCCACAGCCCAGTGTTTACATAATCCCCACACATTCCCAGCTCGGTGTTTATATAATCCACACACCCACAGCTCGGTGTTTATATAATCCCCACACATCCCCAGCTCGGTGTTTATATAATCCCCACACCCTCAGTCCGGTGTTTATATAATCCCCACACCCAGAGCCCAGTGTTTATATACTCCTACACTCACAGCCCAGTGTTTATATAAACCCCACACCTACAGCCCAGTGTTTATATAATCCCCACACCCACAGCTCAGTGTTTATATAATCCCCACACCCCCAGCCCCGTGTTTACATAATCCCCACAAATCCCCAGCTCGGTGTTTATATAATCCCCACACCCACAGCCCGGTGTTTATATAATCCGCACACCCCCAGCCCGGTGTTTATATAATCCCCACACCCACAGCCCGGTGATTATATAATCCCCACACACCCAGTCTGGTGTTTATATAATCCCCACACATCCCCAGCTCGGTGTTTATATAATCCCCACACATCCCCAGCTCGGTGTTTATATAATCCCCACACATTCCCAGCCCAGTGTTTATATAGTGCCCACACATCCCCAGCCCGGTGTTTATATAATCCCCACACATCCCCAGCTCGGTGTTTATATAATCCCCACACATTCCCAGCCTTGTGTTTATATAATCCACACATCCCCAGCTCGGTGTTTATATAATCCCCACACATCCCCAGCTCGGTGTTTATATAATCCCCACACATTCCCAGCCTTGTGTTTATATAATCCCCACACCCACAGCCCTATGTTTATAAAATCCCCCCACACACAGACCAGTGTTTATATAATCCCACACCCCAGCCCGGTATTTATATAATCCCCACAAATCCCCAGCTCGGTGTTTATATAATCCCCACACCCACAGCCCAGTTTTTATATAATCCCCACACATCCCCAGCTCGGTGTTTATATAATCCCCACACCCACAGCTCAGTGTTTATACAATCCCCACACATCCCCAGCTCGGTGTTTATATAATCCCCACACCCACAGCTCAGTGTTTATATAATCCCCACACATCCCCAGCTCGGTGTTTATATAATCCCACACCCCAGCCTGGTGTTTATATAACCCCCACACACCCAGCCCGCTGTTTATATAATCTCCATGCCCCCAGCCCAGTGTTTATATAATCCCCACACACCCAAACCGGTGTTTATATAATCCCACACTCCCAGCCCGGTGTTTACATATTCCCCACACTCACAGCCCGGTGTTTATATAATCCCCACTCCCACAGCTCGGTGTTTATATAATCCCCACACTCTCAGCCCAGTGTTTATATAAACCCCACACCCCCAGCCCCGTGTTTATATAATCCCCACACCCACAGCTCGGTGTTTATATAATCCCCACACATCCCCAGCTCGGTGTTTATATAATCCCCACACATTCCCAGCCCGTTGTTTATATAGTGCCCACACATCCCCAGCCCGGTGTTTATATAATCCCCACACATCCCCAGCTCGGTGTTTATATAATCCCCACACATCCCCAGCTCGGTGTTTATATAATCCCCACACATTCCCAGCCTTGTGTTTATATAATCCCCACACCCACAGCTCGGTGTTTATATAATCCCCACACCCACAGCCCAGTGTATATATAATCCCCACACATCCCCAGCTCGGTGTTTATATAATCCCCACACCCACAGCCCAGTGTTTATATAATCCCCACACATTCCCAGCCCGGTATTTATATAGTGCCCACACATTCCCAGCCTTGTGTTTATATAATCCCCACACCCAGCCCGGTGTTTATATAATCCCCACACCCACAGCCCAGTGTTTATATAATCCCCACACATCCCCAGCTCGGTGTTTATATAATCCCCACACCCACAGCCCAGTGTGTATATAATCCCCACACATTCCCAGCTCGGTGTTTATATAATCCCCACACTCACAGCCCAGTGTTTTTATAATCCCCACACCCACAGCCCAGATTTTATATAGTCCCCACACATCCCCAGCTCGGTGTTTATATAATCCAACACCCCAGCCTGTTGTTTATATAATCCCCACACATTCCCAGCCCGGTGTTTATATAATCCCCACACCCACAGCCCGGTGTTTATATAATCCCCACACCCTCCAGCCCGATGTTTATATAATTCGCACACCCACAGCCCAGTGTTTATATAATCCCCACATCCCCAGCCCGGTGTTTATATAATCCCCACACCCCCAGCCCGGTGTTTATACAATCCCCACACATCCCCAGCCCAGTGTTTATATAATCCCCACACCCCCCAGCCAGGTGTTTATATAATCCCCACACCCCCTGCCCAGTGTTTATATAATCCCCACCCCCACAGCCCGGTGTTTATATAATCCCCACACCCACAGCCTGGTATTTATATAATCCCACACCCACAGCCTGGTATTTATATAATCCCACACCCACAGCCCTGTGTTTATATAATCCCCACATCCCCAGGCTGGTGTTTATATAATCCCCACTCCCAGCTCTGTGTTTATATAATCCCCACACCCCCAGCCCGGTATTTATATAATCCCCACACCCCCAGCCCGGTGTTTATATAATCCCCACACCCCCAGCCCGGTATTTATATAATCCCCACACCCCCAGCCTGGTATTTATATAATCCCCACCCCCAGGCAGGTGTTTATATAATCCCCACTCCCAGCCCGGTATTTATATAATCCCCACCCCCAGGTTGGTGTGAAGGGGGAGCAGCTGAGTAATTTTTTGGATGGGGTTACCAATGTCGGGAGGTTGACAGTGAGGTGGAAGGTGTCGGATGATTGGTCAGATGGACAGGCCAATGGCAGATGGGATTTAATCCTGATAACTGGGAGGTGAAGGAACAAGACCAGGGCGTCATCAATGACTGACTCTCGGCGGAGCAGGTAATGGCTGTCTGGTGGTGTTTTTTTTAAGTCGCGGTATAGTCCAGTTATTGTTTTTTTAACGGCTAAAATTTAAGTTTTTTTTAAGCGCCTAGCGGACCCGGAAGCTGGTGTCGCGCTAGCTTACCTGGAAAGGTTTTTTTTTCTTATAAAAGCGCGCAGGCGAGGAACCTGGGCTGTAGCTTTATGGAACAGGACCTTGAGTGTAGGGAGGTTAGGAACATGGCATCGATCTCGAAGGAGGGTGCCTGTAAACAAGAAGGTGGCTTGAAGTGTGTATACTTCAATGCCAGAAGTATAAGAAATAAGGAAGGTGAACTTGCAGCGTGGGTTGGTACCTGGGACTTCGATGTTGTGGCCATTACAGAGACGTGGGTAGAACAGGGACAGGAATGGCTGTTGCAGGTTCCAGGGTTTAAATGTTTTAGTAGGGTCAGAGGTGGGGGTAAAAGAGGGGGAGATGTGGCATTGCTTGTCAAGGATAGTATACAGCGGTGGAAAGGACGATGGATGAAGACTTGCCATGTGAGGTAGTTTGGGCTGAGGTTAGAAATAGGAAAGGTGAGGTCACTCTGTTAGGAGTTTTCTACAGGCCTCCTAATAGTCCTAGAGATGTAGAAGAAAGGATTGCGAGGATGATTCAGGAGAAGAGTGAAAGTAGTAGGGTGGTTGTTATGGGGGACTTTAACTTCCCAGATATTGACTGGGAAAGCTATAGCTCGAGTTTGTTAGATGGGTTGGTGTTTGTCCAATGTGTGCAGGAGGGTTTCCTGACACAATATGTAGACAGGCCAACAAGAGGTGAGGCTATACTGGATTTGGTTCTGGGTAATGAACCAGGCCAGGTGTTAGCCTTGGAGGTAGGTGAGCGCTTCGGGAACAGTGACCACAACTCGGTGACTTTTACTTTAGTGATGGAGAGGGTAAGTGTGCACTGCAGGGCAAGAGTTATAGCTGGGGGCAGGGAAATTATGATGCAGTGAGGCATGACTTAGGATGCGTGGATTGGAAAAATAGGCTTCAAAGGAAGAACACAAATGATATGTGGAGGTTGTTCAAGGAGCAGCTATTGGGTGTCCTTGATAAGTATGTACCAGTCAGGCAGGGAGTAAAGGGTCTTGTGAGGGAGCCGTGGTTTAATAAGGAATTGGAATCCCTTGTGAAATGGAAGAGGGCGGCCTATGTAAAGATGAGGCGTGAAGGTTCAGTTGGGGCGATTGAGAGTTATAAGGTAGCCAGGAAGGATCTAAAGAGAGAGCTAAGAGCAGCGAGAAGGGGACATGAAAAGTCCTTAGTTGGTAGGATTAGGGAAAACCCAAAGGCTTTCTATAGGTATGTCAGGAATAAAAGGATGACTAGGGTAGGTATCGGTCCAGTCAAGGATAGTAGTGGGAAGTTGTGCGTGGAGGCGGAGGAGATTGGAGAGACACTAAATCAACACTTTTCGTCAGTATTCACTCAGGAACAGGACACTATTGCTGATGTGAATATTGAGTCACAAGTGATTAGAATGGATGGCCTTGAGGTGTGTAGGGAAGAGGTCTGGAAAGGATGAAAATAGATAAGTCCCCTGGGCCTGATGGCATTTATCCTAGGATCCTCTGGGAAGCTAGGGAGGAGATAGCGGAGCCATTGGCCTTGATTTTTATGTCGTCATTGTCTACAGGAATAGTGCCAGAAGACTGGAGGATAGCGAATGTGGTCCCCTTGTTCAAGAAGGGGAGTAGGGATAGCCCGAGTAACTATAGGCCAGTGAGTCTCACTTCTGTTGTGGGCACAGTCTCAGAGAGAATTGTAAGGGATAGGATTTATGAACATCTGGATAGGAATAATGTGATCAAGGATAGTCAGCATGGTTTTGTGAAGGGCAGGTCGTGCCTCACAAACCTTATTGAGTTCTTTGAGAAGGTGACCAAGGAAGTGGACGAGGGTAAAGCAGTAGATGTGGTGTATATGGATTTTAGCAAGGCGTTCGATAAGGTTCCCCATGGCAGGCTAATGCAAAATCTACGGAGGTATGGCATTGAGGGTGCATTAGAGGTTTGGATTAGGAATTGGCTGGCTGGAAGGCGACAGAGGGTAGTAGTTGATGGAATAGGTTCATCTTGGAATGCAGTTACTAGCGGTGTACCACAAGGATCTGTTTTGGGACCGTTGCTGTTTGTCATCTTTATAAATGACCTAGAGGAGGGGCTTGAAAGCTGGGTGAGCAAGTTTGCGGATGACACGAAAGTCGGTGGAGTTATGGACAGCGAAGAAGGATGTGGCAGGTTACAGCGGGATATAGATAGGTTGCAGAGCTGGGCAGAAAGGTGGCAAATGGAGTTCAATGTAGGTAAGTGTGACGTCATTCACTTTGGTAGGAGTAACAAGAAGATGGATTACTGGGCTAATGGTAGGCTACTTGGTAGTGTGGATGAGCAGGGGGATCTTGGTGTCCATGTACACAGATCTCTGAAAGTTGCCACCCAGGTAAATAGTGCTGTGAAGAAGGCATATGGTGTACTGGGCTTTATTGGAAGAGGAATTGAGTTCTGGAGTCCTGAGGTCATGTTGCAGTTGTATAAGACTCTGGTGCGGCCTCATCTGGAGTATTGTGTGCAGTTTTGGTCGCCATACTATAGGAAGGATGTGGAGGCATTGGAACGGGTGCAGAGGAGGTTTACCAGGATGTTGCCTGGCATGGTAGGAAGATCATATGAGGAAAAGCTGAGGCACTTGGGGCTGTTCTCATTGGAGAAAAGGTGGTTTAGGGGAGATTTGATAGAGGTGTACAAGATGATTAGGGGTTTAGATAGGGTTGACACTGAGAACCTTTTTCCGCTAATGGAGTCAGCTGTTACTAGGGGACACAGCTTTAAATTAAGGGGTGGTAGGTATAGGACAGATGTTAGGGGTAGATTCTTTACTCAGCGGGTTGTGAGTTCATGGAATGCCCTGCCAGTAGCAGTGGTGAACTCTCCCTCTTTATGGTCATTTAAGCGGGCATTGGATAAGCATATGGAGGTTATTGGGCTAGTGTAGGTTAGGTAGGCTTCGGTCGGCGCAACATCGAGGGCCGAAGGGCCTGTACTGCGCTGTATTTTCTATGTTCTATGTTCTATGAATGGCAGGAGACCAGGAAGCTCAGACAGCAGAGGGACCATGGGGAGATTGAGCACAGATCCCTGAAGGTGGCAGGACAGGGTTCATCGGGTCATTCCGAAGGAGTATGGGACACTTGCCTTTCACAGTGAGAGATCATTGGTCAGGGCAGGGCAGTGATGTTAGAGGTATACATGGTGAATCAGGGCAGGACTTCTTCACTTCCTGGTGAGGTCCTGAAGAGGACTGCTGACCAAAGTTGGAGTGCAGGGTCATAGCTCCTGAAAGTGGGGAGATAGGATAGTGCAGGAGGCATTTGGTATGCTTTCCTTTATTGGTCAGAGTATTGAGTACAGGAGTTGGGAGGTCATGTTACGGCTGTACAGGACATTGGTTAGGCCACTGTTGGAATATTGCGTGCAATTCTGGTCTCCTTCCTATTGGAAAAATGTTGTGAAACCTGAAAGGGTTCAGAAAAGATTTACAAGGATGTTGCCAGGGTTGGAGGGTTTGAGCTACAGGGAGAGGCTGAACAGGCTGGGGTTGTTTTCTGTACCTCTTCTGTACTCTATGATTCTATGTTTACCTTCTGGTCTCCACACTTGGTTCCATCTTGAACCATGTCTGAAGTGATGAAATCAGTCATAACGATTTGTGCTGTTTTGCATAGATAATTAGTATGCATCACCAAAACTTTCATTGTTTTGACATCTGCTGTTTCCATCTGAAGTGGATGTGGTTGGCCACCCTTACACTGGAGTTTTCCACACTTTACGTCCCTGTAGAGGAGCCAAAGCAGACAGTGGAATCTAAATACAAATTTTATTTTAAATCTGGAATTAAGAGTTAATGATGACTGTAAATCTATCTGAATCACTCATGTCCTTCCAGGAAGGAAATCTGTCATCGTCACCTGGTCTGGCTGACATGTATTCTGGTTGACTCCTAACTGCCCTCTGGCCAACTAGAGATGGCCCAGTCAGTGATACCCACATCCCATGAAGGAATAAGAAAACATCGGTGCAATGTTAGGACAAAGAAGGAGGCTTTGCACGGTCAGTTTTGCATCAAATTACCCAGCAGAACCTCCAAGGTCATAATTACTGTTTTATGATTGGGGCCATGTACAAACCAGCTGAAGGCAGGTCAGCTGAGAGAGATGCATCCAAAGAGATAGGAGAGACACTAAATGAACATTTTTTGTCTTTTTCCCTTGTGAATATTGATAATGTTGAAAGTGTGTTGCTGGAAAAGCGCAGCAGGTCAGGCAGCATCCAAGGAACAGGAGATTCGACGTTTCGGGCATAAGCCCTTCATCAGGAATGAGGAAAGTGTGTCCAGCAGGCTAAGATAAAAGGTAGGGAGGAGGGACTTGGGGGAGGGGGCGATGGAGATGTGATAGGTGGAAGGAGGTCAAGGTGAGGGTGATAGGCCGGAGTGGGGTGGGGGCGGAGAGGTTAGGAAGAAGATTGCAGGTTAGGAAGGGGGTGCTGAGTTTGAGGGATTTGACTGAGACAAGGTGGGGCGAGGGGAAATGAGGAAACTAGAGAAATCTGAGTTCATCCCTTGTGGTTGGAGGGTTCCCAGGCGGAAGATGAGGTGCTCTTCCTCCAACCGTCGTGTTGTTATGGTCTGGCGATGAAGGAGTCCAAGGACCTGCATGTCCTTTGGAGTGGGAGGGAGAGTTAAAGTGTTGAGCCACGGGGTGGTTGGGTTGGTTGGTCCGGGTTTCAGAGAACATCTCTGGGACACTCAGGTCCTTGGACTCCTCCATCGCCAGAACATAACAACACGACGGTTGGAGGAAGAGCGCCTCATCTTCCGCCTGGGAACCCTCCAACCACAAGGGATGAACTCAGATTTCTCCAGTTTCCTTATTTCCCCTCCCCTCACCTTGTCTCAGTCGAATCCCTTGAACTCAGCACCGCCCTCCTAACCTGCAATCTTCTTCCTGACCTCTCCGCCCCCACCCCACTCCGGCCTATCACCCTCACCTTGACCTCCTTCCACCTATCACATCTCCATCGCCCCTCCCCCAAGTCCCTCCTCCCTACCTTTTATCTTAGCCTGCTGGATGCACTTTCCTCATTCCTGAAGAAGGGCTTATGCCCGAAACATCAAATTTCCTGTTTCTTAGATGCTGCCTGACCTGCTGCACTTTTCCAGCAACACATTTTCAGCTCTGATCTCCAGCATCTGCAGACCTCACTTTCTCCTAAAATGACAATGTTGTCGAGGAAAATACTGAGATACAAACTATTAGACTAGACAGGATTGAGGTTCACAAGGAGGAGGTGTTAGCAATTCTGGAGAGTGTGAAAATAGATAGGTCCCCTGGGTGGGATGGGATTTATCCTCAGATTCTCTGGAAAGCCAGGGAGGAGAGTGCTGAGCCTTTGGCTTTGATTTTTATGTTGGCATTGTCGACAGGAGTAGGACCAGAAGACTGGAGGATAGCAAATGTTGTTCCCCTGTTCAAGAAGGGGAGTAGAGTAATGATGTAAGGGTAATTATAGACCAGTGAGCCTTACTTCAGTTGTGGGTAAAGTGTTTGGCAAGGTTATAAGAGATAGGATTTATAATCATCTCGAGAGGAATAATTTGATTAGGGATAGTGAACATGGTTTTGTGAAGGTTAGGTCGTGCCTCACAAACCTTATTGAGTTCTTTGAGATGGTGACCAAACAGGTAGATGAGAGTAAATCGGTTAATGTGATGTATATGGATGTCAGTAAGGGGTTTGGTAAGGTTCCCTATGGTAGGCTATTGCACAAAATACGGAGGCATGAGACTGAGGGGGATTTAGCGGTTTGGATCAGAAATTGGTGAGCTGAAAGAAGACAGAGGGTGGTGGTTGTTGGGAACCTGGAGTTCCGTTACTAGTGGGGTACTGCAAGGATCTGTTTTAGGGCCACTGCCATTTGTCTTTTTTATAAATGACCTGGATGAGGGCAGAGGAGGGTGGATTAGTAAATTTGTGGATGACACTAAGATTGGTGGAGCTGTGGGTAGTGCCAAAGGTTACAGAGGGCCATAAATAAGCTGTAGAGCTGGGCTGAAAGGTGACAAATGGAGTTTAATGTGGAAAAGTATGAGGTGATTCACTTTGGAAGGAGCATCAGGAGTGCAGAGTGCTGGGCTAATGGTAAGATTCTTGGTAGCGTAGATGAGCAGAGAGATCTTGCAATCCATGCACATAGATCCCTGAAAGTTGTCACCCAGGTTGATAGGGTTGTTAAGAAGGCATAAGGTGAGTTTCGGAACCATGAGGTTACGCTGCAGCTGTACAAAACTCTGGTACGGCCACACTTGGAGTATTGTGTACAGTTCTGGTCACCGCATTATAGGAAGGATGTGGAAGCTTTGGAAAGGGTGCAGAGGAGATTTACTCGGATGTTGCCTGGTATGGAGGGAAGGTCTTACGAGGAAAGGCTGAGGAACTTGAGGCTGTTTTCATTAGAGAGAAGAAGGTTATGAGGTGACATAATAGAGACACACAAAATGATCAGAGAATTAGATAGGGTGGGCAGGGAGAGCCTTTTTCCTCGGATGGTGATGGCTAACATGAGGGACATAGCTTTAAATTGAGGGGTGATAGATATAGGACAGATATCAGAGGGAGTTTCTTTACTAAGAGAATAGTATGGGCATGGGACACACTGTTTGCAACAGTAATAGACTCACCAACTTTAATTTCAGTTTCATCACACTGTAAATGTTTGCTATAAATTCTGTGTTATGATCGAGTCCTCCACAATCACCTGATGAAGGAGCGTCGCTCCGAAAGCTAGTGTGCTTCCAATTAAACCTGTTGGACTGTAACCTGGCGTTGTGTGATTTTTAACTTTGTACAGCCCAGTCCAACACCGGCATCTCCAATTCAGTGACTGGGTCACTGGGACCAGGTCTGAGGAAAAAGGGAATCCATACAAAATGGACAGAGCTTACACCTGGACAGGCCCAGGACCACTGACTCTGGGGTGGGGTTGGGGGAGTCTGGGGTGGGGGAATGGTTTGTTTGTGCTATCAGGAAGGATTTAATCTAGAATGGCTGGGGAATGGGAGCCTGTGCAGACAGACAGAGAAGGTGGGGACAAGGTTAGAAAGGCAAAAAGAAAGAAGCCAAAATGTAAGGCAGAAAAACAGGAGACGAAAGCAATTGGGCCATAATCTAAAATAATGGTCCGGCTTTCTGTCTCAATGTTGAGGTCACTGTTCTTTTTATTTTGCTCATTTTTGGTTTGGAACTGAAAGTTGCTGTTGAGAGTTGAACTTTGAACAACAGCTTGATCTCTTTTGAAAAGGGAGGAGTGAACAAAAGACTGATGTTTGCTCTAGGGAACTGGCCTGGAAAGATAATGCAGGTAATCCAGACCAACCAGAACTGAGATGTTGTTCTGCTCAGGGACTGGCATCTGGTTGGCTAATCAAAGGGATGACTAGTGCTGACCACTTACTGACCAGTCAATCCCAGAGCCTGCTGAGGCAAAAACAGAAACCAAAGGATGACCAGGCCCTGACTAAGTTTTAGACAGGAGACAGTGTTGCTTGGAAAGCTGTTGGAATGGGAAGCTGTTTTTGTTGTTTTGTTACCTCCAATTAGTCTCTAGTAATCAACTTGTTGAAAGTTCTGAAAAAGAAATTTCAGTCACTAAGCAATCTAGAAAAATCTCATGTGGTCTGTGGAAGCTGTCTGTGTTGCCTGGAGACACAATCCTATCTGCCTGTCATACAGCCCATTGTCCAAAGGTTTCAGGAAGGCCTAATGTTCATTATTGAAACAGTTATATAAGTGACAATTTAAAATTCCTTTATTGCTAAAAAAAAATTATTGCTTAACTGTATCTCTCTGTCAGTATGGGAGTGGGAACTTGAGATAAAAAACATTGGACTGAGATTGTAGACACTAATTGAGATTACTTTGTAGTTAATTTGGTTTGATTCAATTTGATTGTAATGTTAATGTTTTTGTCACATATACTCATGTATAAAAGTACAAGAGTACAGTGAAAAGTGTCTAATGTTACCAAGCAAGGCGTCATCATAGGCACAAGTACCTAGCTACAGAATTTTAAGAATGCGTTAGAAAGAAAGAAGAAATTTAAAATTAAACATTGCAGTCATTATAGTAGAGCATGAAACGTACAAAATAAAGTTAAAAGTTACACATTGCATACCTTCTTAGTTTTAAGTAGAAATAAAGAAATAAAGCTGAAAATTCAAACATAACAATCTTACCGTGTTTAGCCACTGTGGGGCCGCACCTCCAAGCCTGGAAATCCCATACCGGGCTAAGAGTCTGCCAGCTGGGTTCTGCTAATGGTGCATTCTTAATATTGTCATTCTTGTTTGTTAGAAACTTCGTGCCCAATATCTATTTGATGGTGAATTCCTAAACTTGTGTCATCAGCAAAGTGTCAGAAGGAATGGCAATGAGTCTAACATATGAGGAACGGCTGAGGATCCTGGGATTGTATTCATTGGAGTTTAGAAGATTAAGGGGAGACTTAATAGAAACTTACAAGATAATACATGGCTTGGAAAGGGTGGACGCTATGAATTTTTTTCCGTTAGGTGAGGAGACTAGGACCCGTGGACACAGCCTTAGAATTAGAGGGGGTCAATTCAGAACAGAAATGCGGAGACATTTCTTCAGCCAGAGAGCGGTGGGCCTGTGGAATTCATTGCCGCAGAGTGCAGTGGAGGCCGGGACGCTAAATGTCTGCAAGGCAGAGAATGATAGATTCTTGTTGTCTCGAGGAATTAAGGGCTATGGGGAGAATGCTGGTAAGTGGAGTTGAAATGCTCATCAGCCATGATTGAATGGCGGAGTGGACTCGATGGGCCGAATGGCCTTACTTCCACTCCCACGTCTTATGGTCTTATAACAGCTCATCATTATCCACCATCCAGAACTGTCCTTCTCTGACTTTTATGCGTCCTCATCCATAATACTTATATTTTGTCTTTTTTATTTTTAAATCTGTTTGTGTACAGGGATTTTTAAAGAGAGGTAGAACTTAAATAATAGAAGAACTGGTTTATATATTTTTGAAATCATTCCCTGGCTGTGGGTATTGCTGGGTCTGACAGCATTTATTGTCTGTCCCTTGATAAGGTGCTGGTCACAAATCCATGGTTTCTTTTTTTCAACTGGCGACATATTTCTGACATAACTGGCTCAATTCTAAACAGGTTGAATTTCTCAGGCAAACTTACCAAGGTTGGCAATTTTGGAATTGGTCATATTGATCCTTGCCACAGTGCCCAAATTCATCTCCTTTCGCATTTAGATTTGAATAACAAATGTCTTCAGCAGATTCTGCACCTGTCAGAGAGATGACAGAGATTTGACATAACAGTGACAAGCTGTTCAACTTTGAAAAGAGGTTTCTGACACCCATGTGAAAAGTCTTTTCTCCTATCTACTCTGTCCCGATGTTTCCAGACTTCACAAAAACACCATTCTAAATAAAGAATCCATTGATCAAATTATCTCTCAACAAGGTCCTTCACGGCAGGAAGGTGAAGTCACGTGGTATAATGTTACCACACAAGGCGTCATCATAGGTACAAGTACCTACGATAAGATAGTTACAGAACTGGCTTGGTCATTGAAGAGAGAGATGGGTTTTGGTGGCAGGTTGTTTTGTTGACAGGAGATCTGTAACTAGCTGATTTCTGCAGGAATCAGTGCTGTGCTTTGTAATATGTATACATGATTTGAGGGAGTATGTAGATGGTCTGCTGAGTAAGTTTGTGGATGACACGATGATTGGGGGAGCTGTGGATAGTGAGGAGGTTTGTCAGAGGACACAGCAGCATATAGACAGGCTGGAGACATGGGACAGAGAAATGGCAGATGGAGGTTAATCCAGCCAAATGTGAGATGATGCATTTTGAAAAGTCTAATGCAGGAGGGAAGTATACGGTAAATGGCAGAACCCTTAGTAGCAAGAACATACAGAGGGGTCTAGGTGGAGGGGTCCACAGCTCTAAACGTGGCCCCACAAGTGGATAAAGTAGTCAGGCTTGTCTTCATTAGTCAGGGCATGGACTACAACAATTGGCAAGTCACGTTGCAGTTGTATACAACTTTAGTGAGGCCATGTTTGGAATATTGTGTACATTTCTGGTTACCGCACTCCCAGGAGGATGTGGAGGTTTTGGAGAGGGTACAGAACAGTTTAACAGGATGTTGCCTGGTTTGGAGGGTACTAGCTATGAGGAGGCTTGGGCAACCTTGCCTTATGCACCAACATGTATTCATCTGCTAACTCTGCTGTGCTTCTCACTTCCTGCACTTTCTGTTCCTCCACATGAATTCTTATCATCTCTGGAAGTGAGGTTTAAACTCCTCCAGCAGAATAACCTCTCTTAGAGCATCATAGGTCCTATCTATTTTTAAAGCCGGCACCCATCTTTCAAAATGATTATGTTTAATTCTTTCTAACTCAACATAAGTCTGACCTGGTTCCTTCCTGATGTTTCTGAACCGCTGTCTACACGCTTCTGGTATTTATCCATAAGCATTTAAAATAGTCTGTTTAACCTCTTCATAATCTCTTGACCCCTCAGCTGACAGCACGGCAAATAGCTGACTAGCTCTGCCCTTCCAGTTTCGTCTGAACTAGCATAACCCATAAATCCTCGGCCCACCCCAGCTGCTGAGCCAATGTTTCAAATGAAATAAAGAAGGCTTCAAATTCTTTCTCATCAAAATGTGGCAGAGTTTTGACATACTCGACTATACCACTACTTTCTCTTTTAATCTCCATCCTGTTAACTTGACTTTGCTGTCTCAAGTTCAAAGTCTCTCTCTCTCTTTGTCTCTCCAGTTTTTCTCTCTGTCTTTGCTCAGCTCAGAACCTTTTACTCTCTCTTTTTCTTCTCTCTCTTTCTCCTCTCTATTTCACTCCCTTTCTTCTCTCTTTATTTCTCTTTCCTCTCTCTCTTTCTCTTTCTCTCTCCCTTTGTTTATCTTCTCATTCCATTTTCCTTAATTGTAATTTAAGTTTATCTAACTCTACTGCACTTGTCTGTTTCTTGGATATACCTAAGTGTTTGAGTTACTTCCTTACAATTTCAGCTTTACTTTTGTCCTTGGTTAATCCCAAATCCAACTTCTTTACTAATTCTAAAGGTATGGTCTGTTTCTTTCCTTCTAAACTTTCTTGGCAAATTTGAGAATCATCTTCAAATCCCAGAACCTATTTAGTGATTTTATGAGCCATTTCTCTCACTTTGAATTTAACCAACCACATGTCACCAAAATTAAATAAATTGTCTCAGCTACATTTTACTTGAAGATCTAGGACAGTAACCTGCAAGTGTTTAATCTGCTGGGAGTGTTTGTACTCCCAACTCTATTCAAATCTGTGTGAATCAGTTCAAATCCCAGATGAAAGCTCCCCATCTGTTCCAACACAGGGTAAACCTCACCTGATAATTTAAACCAACAACACAGAAATGATTTAACCCGGCAGTAATCTGTGAAAATTCGAGAGGTCAAGAACTATTCCAAAAGGTCACTAATTAAAGTAAAAACGAATAACTTTATTTTTTTAAAAAGTCTAACAGAGAATAATGAACTAACAACTATTTACAACTCCTTTCTCTAACCTATCTTTTACCTCCCCCTCTACAATACTGATCCGATAAAACTCCCGATTAAGATTTACAAAAAAACTCAAATTTCAAAACCAGCCAGCTGTCGAATCTTCTCTTTGTATATTCCTCTGTCTTTTCTTCATCTTAGGGGTTTCTGTTTCACAGGTCGTTGATAGCTAAAGGTACCTTTAAGGGAGCTATTCTCTGGGCAGTCTGCAGATGTTGGTAGCTTGGCAGTTCTCCTCCAACTGTTCAAGTTTTTCCGGTCTTATACCCCAAAGCATCAGATCATTTCATTGATTTTAGTATTGTAAATATACTAAATTCTATTATACTAAATAGTAAATATACTAAATATACTAAATTCAAACTTTAAACTGATTGGATGAATTTGAATTTGGTTTGGTCTCAGAGCAACCCAAGTACTGCTAGCTGCTGGACCAAATGTTCCATTGTACATTCTCCAGCACTCTGTCTGCTTGCTAAGTCCTTGAACTCTCTTAAGGGTACAGTATCCCTTTACTTTCATAAAACTAGGATACACAGGTTTAAGGTAAAAGGGGTAAGTTTAAAGGAGATGTGAGAGGCAGATGTAACAGCAAAATTTAAGTGACGTTTTGACAGATATATGAATATGTCAGGAACATAGATTTATAGATCATGTAAAGGGAAAATGGTTTTAGTTCAGTAAGTCATTGTGAGTTAACTCAGGGTTGGTGGGGCAGAGGGCCTGTTCCTGTGCTGTCCTGTTCTTTATTCTTTGTAAATGATGGTAAAGTAAGTTGCAATGCAGAATTAAAATACTTGCAAACAGATATGGATGGGATAAATGAGTTGTCTACATATGAACTTAAGTTTGCAAATGACACCAAAATTGGAGGTGTAGTGGACAGCGAAGAGGGTTACCTCAGATTACAACAGGATCTGGAACAGATGGGCCAAAGGGCTGAGAAGTGGCAGATGGACTTTAATTCAGACAAATGTGAGGTGCTGCATTTTGGGAAAGCAAATCTTAGCAGGACTTATACACTTAATGGTAAGGTCCTAGGGAGTGTTGCTGAACAAAGAGACCTTGGAGTGCAGGTTCATAGCTCCTTGAAAGTGGAGTCGCAGGTAGTTAGGATAGTGAAGGAGGTGTTTGGTATGCTTTCCTTTATTGGTCAGAATATTGAGTACAGGAGTTGGGAGGTCATGTTGCGGGTGTACAGGACATTGGTTAGGCCACTTTTATAATATTGTTGCAATTCTGGTCTCCTTCCTATTGGAAAGATGTTGTGAAACTTGAAAGGGTTCAGAAAAGATTTACAAGGATATTGCCAGGGTTGGAGGATCTGAGCTACAGGGAGAGGCTGAATAGGCTGGAGCAGTTTTCCCTGGAGCGTCGGAGGCTGAGGGATGATCTTATAGAGATTTATAAAATCATGCAAGGCAAATAGACAAGGTCTTTTCCCTGGGGTGGGAGAGTCCAGAACTAGAGGGTGTAGGTTTAGGGTGAGAGGGGAAAGATTTAAAAGAGACCTAAGGGGCAATGTTTTCACACAGAGGGTGGTATGTGTATGGAATGAGCTGCCAGAGGAAGTGGTGGAGGCTGGTACAATTGCAACATTAAAGAGGCATTTGGATGGGTGTATGAATAGGAAGAGTTTGGAGGGATATGGGCCGGGTGCTGGCAGGTGGGATTAGATTGGGTTGGGATATCTGGTCAGCATGGACGGGTTGGACCGAAGGGTCTGTTTCCATGCTGTATGACTCTGTGATACTATGATTTTAACGTGGATAGGTGTGAGGTTAACCATTTGGTTAGAGGAATAAAAATGCAGCTTATTATTGGAATGGAAAGAAATCATCAGTGCAGAGGGATAGAACATAGAATATAGAACATGGAACAGTACAGCACATGCCCTTGCTGTCTACTACTACCCTCTGTCTTCTATGGGCCAGCCAATTCTGTATCCATGCAGACTGGTTTCCCTGTATCCTATACTTCCTGACTTTCATAATGACCCGACCATAGGGAACCTCATCAAATGCCTTGCTAAAATCGATGTACACCTCATGCACGCTCTACCTTCATCAATGTGTTTTGTCACATCCTTAAAGAATTCAATAAGTTTTGTGAAGGATGATCTGCCCTTCACAAAGCCGTGCTGACTATCTCTAATCAACTATGCTTTTCCAAGTAATCATAAATCCTATCTCTCAGAATCCTCTCCAACACTTTACCCATCACTGATGTAAGACTGACTGGTCTGTAATTCCCAGGGTTATCCCTATTCCCTTTCTTGAACAAGGCAATAACATTTGCCACTTTCTAATCATCTGGTATTACTGTAGTAACAGCGAAGACACAAAGATTATTGCCAAAGGTGCAGCAATCTCTTCCCTTGCTTCCTGTAGTAATGTTGAGTATATCCCGTCTGGCCCAGGAGCTTTCTCTATCCTTATGTTTCTCAAAATTTCCAGTACGTCCTTCTCCCTGACATCGATCTGTTTCAGCCTGTCCTCACAAATGACAAGGTCCCTCTCACAAGTGAATACTGAAACAAAGTATTCATTAAGAACCTCCTTTGACTCTAGGGACCAGTTCCCTTCACTATCCCTGATCGGTCCTACCCTCACTCTGGTCATCCTCTTGTTCCTCACACCAGTGTAAAACACCTTTGGGTTTTCCTTAATCCTATCTGCCAAGGCTTTTTCATGCCCCCTTCTAGTTCTCCTAAGTCCATTCTTCACTTCCTTCCTGGCTACCTTGTAACTCTCTCAGACCCTGTCTGATCCTTACCTCCTCAACCTGAAGTAAGCTTCCCTCTTCCTCTTGACTAGATGTTCCACATCCCTTGTTACCCAAGGTTCCTTCACCCTACCATCCTTTCCTTATCTCAGTGGGACAAACCTATCCAATGAGTGCTCCCTAAACAACCTCCACATTCTGTTGTGCATTTCCCTGAGAATATCTGCTCCCAATGTAGGTGCCCCAGTTCCTGCCTAATAGTATTGAGTCAGGAACCCTTCCTGGACACACCTGTCAAAAGCTACTCCATCTAAACTATTTGAATTAAGTTGGTTCCAAACAATATTCGGGAAGTTAAAGTCACCCATATCAACAACTCTGTTACCTCTTCACCTTTCCAAAACCTGCCTCCCAATCTGCTCCTCCGTGACTCTGTTACTGTTGGGGAAATCTGTAGATAACTCCCAATAAAGTAACCGCTCCTTTCCTGTTCCTGACTCCCACCCACACTGAGTCTGTAGACTAACCCTCCTCAGTGATCTCCCTCTCTGCAGCTGTGATCCTGTCCCTGATGAGCAATGCCACTCCTCCACCTCTTTTACCTCTCTCTCTATTCCTTTTGAAACATCTAAACCCTGGAACATCCAACAACCATTCCTGCCCAGTGAGGTCCAAGTCTCCGTAATGGCCACAACATCATCGTTCCAAGTACTGAACAACCTTGGTTATCTGGACATCAATTATCCAAATTTTGTGTTATCCAAAAATGATCTCAAGATCCCTTAAATGCCTCCATTCTTTATTATCAGATCAGTTATCCAAACAATCAGTTATCCAAACATTTCGTTCTGATAATTGCTCTGCACTGATCCATGCTCTGAGATCATCATCCTTATTCCTGATACTTATTGCATTAAAATAGACACACTTCAACCATAGTCTGGGGATCTCCCACCCACAGCTTCCATCCTCATAGTCCGGGAACCAAACACTGTCCGGTTCTACCTCCTTCCCAAGATCCATAAGCCTGACCACCCTGGCCGACCCATTGTCTCAGCATGCTCCTGCCCCACTGAACTCATCTCTACCTACCTCGACACTGTCCTATCCCCCCCAGTCCAGGAACTCCCCACATACGTTCGAGACACCACCCACACCCTCCACCTCCTCCAAGACTTCCGTTTCCACGGCCCCCAATACCTCATCTTCACCATGGATATCCAATCCCTCTACACCTCCATCCGCCATGACCAGGGCCTCCAAGCCCTCCGTTTCTTCCCTCTCCAGACGTCCCCAACAGTACCCTTCCACCGACACTCTCATTCGTTTGGCTGAACTGGTCCTCACCCTCAACAATTTCTCCTTTGAATCCTCCCACTTCCTCCAGACCAAAGGGGGAGCCATGGGCACACGTATGGGCCCCAGCTATGCCTGTCTCTTTGTTGGCTACGTAGAACAGTTGATCTTCCGTAATTACACCGGCACCACTCCCCACCTCTTCCTCCGCTACATTGATGACTGCATTGGCACCACCTCGTGCTCCCGTGAGGAGGTTGAGCAATTCATCAACTTCACCAACACATTCCAACCTGACCTTAAATTTACCTGGACCATCTCTGACACCTCCCTCCCCTTCCTGGACCTCTCCATCTCCATTAATGACGACCGACTTGACACTGACATTTTTTACAAACCCACCGACTCTCACAGCTACCTGGAGTACACCTCTTCCCACCCTACCTCCTGCAAAAATGCCATCCCGTATTCCCAATTCCTCCGCCTCTGCCATATCTGCTCCCAGGAGGACCAGTTCCACTACAGAACACACCAGATGGCCTCCTTCTTTAGAGACCACAATTTCCCTTCCCACGTGGTTAAAGATGCCCTCCAACGCATCTCGTCCACATCCCGCACCTCCGCCCTCAGACCCCACCCCTCCACCTGTAACAAGGATAGAACGCCCCTGTGCTCACCTTCCACCCTACAAACCTTCGCATAAACTAAATCATCCATCGACATTTCCGCCACCTCCAAACAGACCCCACCACCAGGGATATATTTCCCTCCCCAACCCTTTCCGCCTTCCGCAAAGACTGTTCCCTCCGTGACTACCTGGTCAGGTCCACGCCCCCCTACGACCCACCCTCCCATCCTGGCACTTTCCCGTGCCACTGCATGAACTGTAAAACCTGTGCCCACACCTCCTCCCTCACCTCTATCCAAGGCCCTAAAGGAGCCTTCCACATCCATCAAAGTTTTACCTGCACATCCACTAATATCATTTATTGTATCCGTTGCTCCCGATGCGGTCTCCTCTACATTGGGGAGACTGGGCGCCTCCTAGCAGAGCGCTTTAGGGAACATCTCCGGGACACCCGCACCAATCAACCACACCACGCCGTGGCCCAACAATTCAACTCCCCCTCCCACTCTGCCGAGGATATGGAGGTCCTGGGCCTCCTTCACCGCTGCTCCCTCACCACCAGACGCCTGGAGGAAGAACGCCTCATCTTCCGCCTCGGAACACTTCAACCCCAGGGCATCAATGTGGACTTCAACAGTTTCCTCATTTCTGCTTTCCCCACCTCACCCTAGTTCCAAACTTCCAGCTCGGCACTGTCCCCATGACTTGTCCGGATTTGTCCGACCTGTCTATCTCCTTTTCCACCTATCCACTCCACCCTCTCCTCCCTGACCTATCACCTTCATCCCCTCCCCCACTCACCCATTGCACTCTATGCTACTCTCTCCCCACCCCCACCCTGCTCTAGCTTATCTCTCCACGCTTCAGGCTCTCTGCCTTTATTCCTGATGAAGGGCTTTTGCCCGAAACGTCGATTTCGCTGCTCGTTGGATGCTGCCTGAACTGCTGTGCTCTTCCAGCACCACTGATCCAGAATCTGGTTTCCAGCATCTGCAGGCATTGGTTTTACCTGTACACTTCAACCCATCAGACTGACTGGATCTTCGCCCTATCAGGTGCCTATCCCATCTCACAGATTCTCTGCTCTCTGTCTCTGGCTGCTCACTACCCACCCCACCCTCTGATCCATCGCTCAGGTTTCCTCCCCCCCCCCCCCAATCTAGTTTAACCCTCCCAAAGAGTTCTCGCAAGCCTCCCACCCAGGGTATTGCTGCCCCTCCTGTCCTTCTTGTACAGGTCCCACCTCCCCTAGACCTAGCCCAGTGACCCACATATCTGAAACCCTCCCTCCCACAGCAGCCCTGCAGCAATGTGTTCATCTGCACTCGCTCTCTATTCCTAGCCTCACTAGGCCGTGGCACCGGGAGCAATCCTGAGATTACTACTCTGCTCGTCCTGCCTTCCAGCTTCCACCCTAACTCCCTATGTTCCCTTTTCAGGTGGTCCTCCATTTCCCTGCCTCAGTCATTGGTACCGATGTGTACCACGACTTCTGGCTGCTCTCCCTCTTCATTCAGAATCCTGGAGACTCGATCCAAGACATCCCTGACCCTGGCACCCGGGAGGTATCACACCATCTGGGAATCTCGCTCATGCCCACTGAATCTCCTGTCTGTCCCCCTCACTATTCAATCCCCTCTCACAATTTAAAACAGAAATAAGAAGAAAGTGTTTCCCTCAAAGGCTGGTAAATCTGTGAACTGCAATAGATGCTGGGACATTGAGTAATGTTTTTATTCACTGGGGGATGTGGGCCTCACTAGCTGGCTAAACATTGTATTGCCCGCCCTGGAGGTGGGGGTGCTGCTGGTACTGGTGGTGGTGCTGGTAGAGCTGCTGGAGGTACTGTTGGTGGTGATCGTTCTGGTGCTGGTGGTTATTATGGTGGTGGTGCTGATGGTGGTGCTGCTGCAGGTGGTGGTGCTGCTGGTGCTAGTGGTGCTGCTGGTGCTAGTAGTGGTGCTGCTGGTGCTGGTGGTGCTGCTGGTGGTGATCGTTTGGGTGCTAGTGGTGCTGATGGTGGTGCTGCTGGTGCTAGTGGTGGCGCTGATGATGGTGGCGCTGCTGGTGGTGGTGCTGGTGCAAATGGTGGTGATGGTACTGGTGCTGATGGTGCTGCTGGTGCGGTGGTAGTGCTAATGCTGATGGTGGTGGTGCTGGTGTTGGTGATGGTGCTGCTGGTGCTCATGGTGGTGCTGCTGGTGCTAGTGGTGATGCTGATGGTGGTGGTGGAGGTGGTGGTGCTGGTGATGCTGGTGCTGGTGGTGCTAGTGCTGGTGGTATGGTGGTGGAGGTGATGGTGCTGGTGTGGTGGTGTTGGTGCTGGTGGTGTTGGTGTTGGTGGTGCTAGTGCTGATGGTGTGGTGGTGATGGTGTTGGTGATGCTGGTGCTGGTGGTGTTGGTGTTGGTGGCGCTAGTGCTGGTGGTGTGATGCTGGTTATGGTGGTGTTGGTGTTGGTGGCGCTAGTGCTGGTGGTGTGGTGGTGGAGGTGCTGGTGCTGATGGTGTTGTTGCTGGTGGTGCTGGTGTTAGTGTTGGTGTTGGTGGCGCTAGTGCTGGTGGTGCTGGTGTTAGTGTTGGTGCTGCTGTTGGTAGTGCCTGTGCTGGGGGTGAGCTGTCGTATTGAACCACTGCAGGTAGTTGGAGATAATGCCCTGAAAGAAGAATTTCCTAAATCATCATTAGACTCTTTAATGCAAATGCTCCCATCTGCCATGGTGGGATCCAGACCTGGGGCCCCAGAACATGGATGAACAGTCCAGCACTAACACCACTGCACCATCACCTCCCCTTGAATAATGACACCAGTCCAGTGGCTGAGAGGAATTGATATTGATTCTCAGCTTCATTGCACGTTATTTCCTTGGTTCACTGAACAACCTGGGATACATTTCATCCAGCCCTGGAGAATTATCTGCTCTTTAAGCCTGTCAGATCACTCAGAACCTCCTCACTGTCTGCTCATTAATGGGATCACAGACGTCCTCCTTGGTTTCAATAGCCACATCGTCGTTCTCACGAGTGGACACTGCACACAAGAACTGTCCCTTCATCCTCCAGCTCCAGGCAACAATCCTTTGACCCTTAATGTACCTGGAAAACACTTTTGGATTTTCCTTTGCTTTACTGTATCTTCACGTCCCTTTTCAGTCTCCAATTTCCTTTTGAGGTTCCCTCTGGCACCCTCTGTACACTTCCAGGGCTCCTGCTGTTTGGAGCTTGTGGTCTGTCCCTTTCTGTCCGTACCCAATGCTGTGGATCCCTCGATGTCCAGGCACCACTGGGTTTGATGGTCCTACCTGTTTACTTGATTGGACCATGTTGGGCCTGTTCTCTGTACATTTCCTTCTCGAATGCACCCCACTGTTCAGAGACCGATTTCGCTGAAAGTATCTGCTCCCTGCCCACTCTGGCCCAACCACATTGGGTCTTATTAAGGTCAGCCTTCCCCCGCCCCCCGTGGAGAACATCCATTTCAGGGCCAGCTTTGACCTTTTTCCTTCACAGTCTTGAATGTAATGGAGTTACGATCGTTGTCTGCAAAATGCTCCCACTGATACCACACCCATTTACCCAGCTTCATTACCCCAAGCCAAGTCCAGGACCAACCCCTCTCTTGCACTTTAAGAATTCCATTCCGTCTGCCCTAGTTTATACTGGGGATGTTGAAATCCTCTACTGTCATGACCCTATAACTTTTACAATTCTCTGAAATGTGTCTGCTCTTCTATTTCTGTCAGACTGTGAGGGCCTATAGAAAACTCCCAGATGAGAGTAGATTCACAGGAGTTCTTTATCACTGCAGACTTGATGGGACAAAGGGATTGCTCTGATGGTTTGATGTGATGGTAATTTGATCAGATTTTAAGTGCTCCCCCCAGTGAATATAGTCCAAACTGATCTGGTCTCTCCTGATGTATCAATGCTGCCATCCCAGGAAACAGTCGAGGAAACCTTCACTGCATTCCTTCCATCACTAGAATAACCTTCCTCGGATATGAAGACCAAACTGCAGACAATGTTCCAGAGGTGGTCTCGTGAAAGCTCTGGGCAATTGCAGCCCTGCTCCTGTCCTCAAATCCTCCTGGTATGGAGGCCAACATATTTCTTCCCAAATCACCTTTCAGATACTAATCTGCCATGGTGTTATTCTCCAGGTAATTGACATATTGACAGCTTGATATATCTTATAGGAAAGGACAGAAAGATGTGGAAGGTATGGAAACAGGCCCTTTAGCCCAACATGTCCACAGAGTAACTCCACCCAGGCCCATTCCCCTAACTAATGCACCTAACACTATGGACAATTTAGCGTGGCCAATTCACCTAACCCATCTTTGGAGGAAACCCACGCAGACACGGGGAGAATGTACCAACTCCACACAGAGGTTGCAGTGCTAACCACTGAGCCACCGTGCCACCTCGTATTTCTCTGGTATTTCTCTGGTATTTAACTGGCCCTTGTGCTTCCAGAAGAAGTATTTTGATTTTCTGCTGGAACCAGCTGTACCATGGACAGAATTTCCTGTGATGGCTGAGCAACAGCATGAGGGAGTTGAATAAAATGGACTCACCTTCACCCCATAACTCCTCACACAGTGCACTTGGAGACTGACAAGCCCCAGAACTACAGTACGAAGTTCCATCTTTACACTCATAGCCATCCTTCAGAAACACATTGTCAGGGCATACTGAGGAATTCCCATAACAGTATTCTTCCAAGTCACATTCTCCCATTAACGGTCGGCAAACTGCTCCCATTGGAAGAAACTGCAGAACAAAGACATAGATGACATGGTATTACAACACAGGAACGAACCCCTCTGTTAATTAAACCAGACCCACAGAAAAGCTCCCCTTACCTCATAGATCTTTTAAACAATGAGTGACAGAAAATTCCCAAATTCCACTATTTAAAGAAAATAATACCAATTTATTCTTTAACTCAAAAAGTGAACATTAAATCATAACTTGTCACAACTCAAAGCACCCCTTTTCTCCACATGCTTATTACCTGCCTCCAACTCTTCAACAATATACTGTTCCAATAAAACACTTATTAAAATGACATTAACTTAGTTTCAAAACCACACAGCGGCTGTCAGCTTCAGTGTCTGTCTTCTTCCGGCTGAAGATCTCCATGGGCCGTTGTCTTTTTTATTGCAAATATGTTTCATATGAAAAGGTACATTTGATAGAGAATGTTTCCTAATTTCTTGGATCTGTGTTGATGGTAGTTCCTCTGTCTCAAAATTTTCAATATGTCCACATTTTTATATCCGTCACATTGGATTGTCTCATAGAGTCATAGAGACGTACAGCATGGAAACAGACCCTTCGGTCCAACCCATCCATGCCAATCAGATATCCCAGCCCAATCTAGTCCCATCAGCCAGCACCTGGCCCATATCCCTCCAAACCCTTCCTATTTATATACCCATCCAAATGCCCCTTAAATGTTGTAATTGTACCAGCCTCCACCACATCCTCTGGCAGCTCATTCCATATACGTACCACTCTCTGTGTGAAAAAGTTGCCCCAATGTCCTGTACAGCCGCAACATGACCTCCCAACTCCTGTACTCAATATTCTGACCAATAAAGGAAAGCATAACAAACGCCGCCTTCACTATCCTATCCACCTGTAATTCTTATGTGGGAAGAAACAAATATTATGTTGGCAAAACAATGAATTCAAACTCAATTGGGTTTTAGTATCCTGAGGCATAATTAAAACTGTTGGTTAAATTTGAATTGTTGTCAAAACAGCAACCAATTCAGATATCTATTTCACAGCCAAATGTTACATATTTTCCATTTTCCAGTATACTCTGAGACTGTCACCTAGACCTATCCCACAGGCAATTATAAGCTTTCCATTTAGAACTGCATTCATTCTGTTTTAAAGGCACATACCAAGCATTCAACTTCATAACACCCCCCTCCTTCAGAAAAAAATGCACCATCAATGAAAGGAGAATAGCGAATGTTGTGCCCCTGTTCACAAAAAGGAATAGGGATAACCCCGGGAATTACAGGCCAGTTAGTCTTACTTCTGTGGTAGGCAAAGTAATGGAAAGGGTACTGAGGGATAGGATTTATGAGTATCTGGAAAGACACTGCTTGATTAGGGACAGCCAGCATGGATTTGTGAAGGGTAGGTCTTGCCTTACAAGTCTTACTGAATTCTTTGAGGAGGTGACCAAGCATGTGGATGAGAGTAGAGCAGTGGATGTAGTGTACATGGATTTTAGGAAGGCATTTGATAAGGTTCCCCATGGTAGGCTTATGCGGAAAGTCAGGAGGCATGGGATAGAGGGAAACTTGGCCAATTGGATAGAAAACTGGCTAACCAGTCGAAGTCAGAGAGTGGTGGTAGATGGTAAATATTCAGCCTGGAGCCCAGTTACAAGTGGAGTTCCGCAGGGATCAGTTCTGGGACCTCTGCTGTTTGTAATTTTTATTAATGTCTTGGATGAGGGAGTCGAAGGGTGGGTCAGTAAATTTGCAGATGATACGAAGATTGGTGGAGTTGTGGACAGTGAGGAGGGCTGTTGTCGGCTGCAAAGGGACTTAGATATAATGCAGAGCTGGGCTGAGGAGTGGCAGATGGAGTTCAACCCTGCCAAGTGTGAGGTTGTCCATTTTGGAAGGACAAATAAGAATGCGGAATACAGGGTTAACGGTAGGGTTCTTAGTAAGGTGGAGGAACAGAGGGATCTTGGGGTCTAAGTACATAGATCTTTGAAAGTTGCCACTCAGGTGGATAGAGCTTGTAAGAAGGCCTATGGTGTATTAGCGTTCATTAGCAGAGGGATTGAATTCAAGAGTCGTGAAATGATGTTGCAGCTGTACAGGACTTTGGTTAGGCCACATTTGGAGTACTGTGTGCAGTTCTGGTCGCCTCACTTTAGGAAAGATGTGGAAGCTTTGGAGAGGGTGCAGAGAAGATTTACCAGGATGTTGCCTGGAATGGAGAATAGGTCGTACGAGGATAGGTTGAGAGTTCTCGGCCTCTTCTCGTTGGAACGGCGATGGATGAGGAGTGACTTGATAGAGGTTTATAAGATGATCAGAGGAATAGATAGAGTAGACAGTCAGAAACTTTCTCCCGGGTACAACAGAGTGTTACAAGGGGACATAAATTTAAGGTGAAGGGTGGAAGGTATAGGGGAGATGTCAGGGGTGGGTTCTTTACCCAGAGAGTGGTGGGGGCATGGAATGCGCTGCCCGTGGGAGTTTTAGAGTCAGAATCATTGGCGACCTTTAAGTGGCAATTGGATAGGTACATGGATGGGTGCTTAATCTAGGACAGATGTTCAGCACAACATCGTGGGCCGAAGGGCCTGTTCTGTGCTGTATTGTTCTATGTTCTATGTTCTAATGAAAAGATGGCTTCATTTCTTTCTTGAGTTCTTAATCCTATCACAATGAATACATAAGTTATTAATGTAAGTTCATATTAATTTCTACACACACACACACACACACACACAACATTGAAATCTTATCTATACTTGTTTCTTGAAATCCGTGATAACACATCTGTGATCACATTTTACAACCTGCAACATGTAAATTAGAAATATGTAACACAAGACTTCAATGAAATAGTTTCACATTTTTGTCTTAAAATCTTTCCAAAAATGTAAGAGGATTGTGGTCCGTATACACAATTGTTTCCAACACGTTGTTCATCACATAAACATTAAAATGTTGTAAGGCCAGTACCAAACTCACTAATTCTTTTTCAGTGCTAGAGTATTTTCTTTGTTGGGTGTTGAGTTTCTTTGAAAAGTAGCTATTCGATTCCATCATCATCTTCCTGGAGCAGTACAGTTCCAACTCCTATGTCACTCCCATCAATTGTAACTTTCAAAAATATGATGTACTGAAAACTGCAGCAGTGTTTAATACTGCTTTTAAACTCTCAAATACCTCTTGGTATTGTTCTGTCCACCAAACGTTGATGTTCTTCTTTAGTAAGTATGTTAGCGGGTACCCCAATCTGCTGGGGTTTGGAACAAACTGCTGGTAGAATCCACTTAGTCCCAAAAATTGAAGCAGCTCATTCTTTGGGGTAGGTCGTGGAAATCATCTCTTCGCATTCTTTGGGGTCGATCGTCTATGACCCATGTTATGTTCCAAGAACGTTACCTCTGCCTTCGTGAATTCTGTTTTCTTTAAGTTTTGTTTCTCGTAATCATTCAAAGAGCTCCGCCAACTGTACCAGGTGATCCTTCCATGTCTCATTAACGATCACTACATCATCCAGGTGAACTGCACCATTTGTTAATCCGGCCACAACACTGTTCATGAGAATGTGGCGGGTGCGTTCTTCATTGCAAAGGGCATCACTTTGAATTGATATAGCCCATTTGGGGTTACAAATGCAGAAGCTTCTTTCACTTTCTCTGTAAAGGTACAGCCAATAACACACAGTAAGTCCAACTTGGTGATCATCTATTGCATCCGCTGCACCCGATGTGGCCTCCTCTATATTGGTGAGACAGGCCGCTTACTTGCGGAACGCTTCAGAGAACACCTCTGGGCCGCCCGAACCAACCAACCCAATCACCCCGTGGCTCAACACTTTAACTCCCCCTCCCACTCCACCGAGGACATGCAGGTCCTTGGACTCCTCCACCGGCAGAACACAACTACACGACGGCTGGAGGAGGAGCGCCTCATCTTCCGCCTGGGAACCCTCCAACCACAAGGTATGAATTCAGATTTCTCCAGCTTCCTCATTTCCCCTCCCCCCACCTGGTCTCAGTCGGTTCCCTCAACTCAGCACCGCCCTCCTAACCTGCAATCCTCTTCCTGACCTCTCCGCCCCCACCCCACTCCGGCCTATCACCCTCACCTTGACCTCCTTCCACCTATCCCACCTCCATCGCCCCTCCCCCTAGTCCCTCCTCCCTACCTTTTATCTCAGCCGGCTTGGCTCTCTCTCTCTTATTCCTGATGAAGGGCTTATGCTCGAAACGTCGAATTCTCTATTCCTGAGATGCTGCCTAACCTGCTGTGCTTTGACCAGCAACACATTTGCAGTTCTGAGCTTCTGAGACAGAGCTTCCACAAAACTATCCCCTTTGCTCAAGGAATTCCTCATTGTTTAATGTATTTTGAGGCACATCTGGATTGGATTCCTCACTCTGTGGGGCTGTAACTAACATCTGTTTCTCCAGATCCCTGCCTTTATTATACGAAGCTTTCAACATATTCATGTGACACACCCGAAATAGATTATTTTTCTATTTGGATTCTTTACCAGATAGTTTACCTGACTCAACTTTTCTCTATTTGATAGGGACCACTAAGCATAGCTTCAAAAGGGTCTCCTATCACTGTTAACAAGAATATCCCCTCAGGAAAACATCCGAATTTTAGTGTTTTTATCTGTCACTTGCTTCATTCTATGCTGCACCCTCTTCAGGTGCTGCTTAGCTAACTCACCAACCCAATTAATCTCTCCCTCACCTCAGAAACATAATCCAAGTGTGAGATCTCCGAATTTGGTCCTGTCAATTTCTATTCAATTTATTCTAAAGGCTTCTCACTTCATGTTTGAATATTAACTCAAAGAGAGTGCGTTGAGTAGATTCATTTGGAGCATCTCCAATGGCAAGCGATATGAATGGGATACCTTTACCCAATCATTCGGGTAATCCTGACAGTATGCTCTTAACATGGTCTTCAAGGTCAATGATGACTCAAAGATCGAGGCCAAAGACCCAGCAATCCCCTCCCAAACTTCCCAGAGAACCCTTGGATAAATCTCATCCGGCCCAGGGAACTTGTCTGCTTTCACTCCTTCTAGAATTGATAACACCTCTGCGTAACTAACCTCGATCCTTTCTAGTCTAATAACCCGTATCTCATTTTTCTCTTCCATAACATTCTCCTTTACCTGAGTAAAAATAGATGAGAAATGTTCGGTTAGCACCTCTCCAATCTCAGTGGGGTCCACACTCAACTTCCCACTTCTGTCTTTGACTGGCCCTATTCCTATCCTAGTCATCCTTTTATTCCTCACATACCTATAGAAAACTTCAGGGTTCTCCTTTATTCTATTTGCTAAAGGCTGCTCGTGTCCTCTCTTTGCTCTTCTTAACTCTCTCTTTAAATCCTTCCTCGCTAATCTGTAGCTCTCCATCGCCTCATCTGAACCATCTCGCCTCAATGTCTCATAAACCTCCCTCTTGCGCTTAACAAGAGAAGTAATTTCTGTAGTAAACCACGGTTCCCTTACCTTATGACTTCCTCCCTGCCTGACAGGGACAGACCTATCAAAGACACACAATATCTGTTCCTTAAACCTTTTCAAATGTGCCCATGCCCTGCATTTTGCTCCCCCACTCTATGCCTCCTAACTCTTGCCTAATCGCATTATAATTGCCCTTGCCCCATCGATAACTGCGGCATGTACCTATCCCTTTCCATCGCTAAACTAAACGTAACTGAATTATGATCACTCTCTCCAAAGTACTCTTCTACAACTAAATCAAACGCCTGGCCTGGGTCACTCCCAAGCACCAGATCCAGTGTGGCCTCCCCTCTTGTCGGCCTTCGACATCCTGTGTCAGGAAACCCTCCTGTACACATTGGACACAAACTGATCCATCCGACATACTGGAGTTATAGCATTTCCAATCAAAGTTGGGGAAGTTAAAGTCCCCCATAATGACCACCCTGTTCCTTTCACTCCTATCCAGAATAATTTTGCTAATCCTCTCCTCCACATCCCCGGAACTTTGCATGGCCTATAAAAATCTCCCAGCAGTGTGACCTCTCCTGTTCTGTTTCTAACCTCAGTCCATACCATCTCAGTAGATGAGTCCTCGTCAAAAGTTCTTTCAGCCACCGTTATATTGTCCTTGACTAACAAGGCCATACCTCCCCCTCTTTTACCGTCTTGCCTGATCTTAATGAAAGAATAGGGCCCAGTTGATTTGTTACAGACAGACAATGATCCCATTCAATGATGAAAGAGGTTCGAGGGCAGTTCCAATCTTCCTTCTGTTGTGTTACAGGGTGTGTACAGGAATTGTTCTGTCACTAAGTATTTAACAGATGAACTGATAACATGCCTGTTTGAGGTTTTTCTGTGAATTGATCCATTGCCAATCCAGTACAAGTGGGAGTTCTGTCTTACCCAAACCAATGCAACATCCTAAAACCCTCAGTTGAATCACCAAGCGGTCTCTTTTTCCACTAAATCAGAACTCACACAACACCAGGTTCTAGTCCATCAGGTCTATGTGAAATCACAAGCTTTCTGAGCGCTGCTCCTTCATCATGTCAACCTGTTGGACTATAACCTGGTGTCGTTTGACTTCTGACTTGGTCCACCCCAGCTCCACATCCTTTTGTGCTGTAGGCTTATATGCGTCGCTCCTTTCTGTCCTCTCCCTCCTCCAAGTTACAACATTCTCTCTCTCTGTCCCATCCCATCTGCCTGAGTAATTGTTTAGTTTGATTGCAAAGTGAATGAGGAATGATGAAGGTAATGATACCACCACCCAGAACATTTCTCTGTACAGCACAGGGAGTGACTAATTTGATCTTTACCTTACAGTCTTCACAGCAGAGCTCAATGGATGAGCATTGGGCCCCAGGTTTGAATTTACACGTTGCAGCATCACAGCAGGGGTCTTCACATTCCTGAGGATAAACAAACAAACATAAAAATCCTGGTTACTGATGGACAAGCTGGTGTGAAGAGGAAGAGGGAACTGATCCCAACTTTAGGGAACAATCTCCAGATTTACTTTGTTTGAAAGCAGACTGTGCTGTATCCACCTTGGGACTATTTGAAGTGGGCAGCTTTGTTCAGGAGTGTGTTGCTGTGAAAACACAGCAGGTCAAGCATGAAGGGTAGGAACATCAATGTTTCAGGCAAAAGCCCTTCATCAGGACTTTGTGGAATGCTTTAGTAAAGTCCACGTAGACAACATCCACTGCCTTAGATATCAATCATCTTCAGCACATCCTCAAAAGAAATTCAATCAATTCAGATTTATCAGACAAGACGTTCCCCGCATAAAGACATGCTGACTACCCCTAATCAGTCCATTCTTTTCCAAAATGTGAGTGAATCCTGTGTCCAAGAATCCTCTCCAATAATCTCGCTAACACAGATGTAAGATTCACCGGTCTATAATTTACTATATAACAGAATAATCCCTGCTGGATTTCTTGAACAAAGGAACAACACTGGCCATTCTTCAATCTTCTGGGACCTCCCCTTATGGTCTGATTACTAAGTTTGATGATGACATAATAGTTGACGAGGTTGTGGAGAGTGAGGAAGATTGTCAAAGTATAAAGACCAGTTGGAAAGTTGGGTGGAGAAATGGCAGATGGAGGAGATATAGGTATCTCCTCAGATACAGGCCGAGGCTGAACAGGCTGGGGCCGTTTTCCCTGGAGTGTCAGAGGCTGAGGGGTGTCCTTATAGAGGTTTATAAAATCATAGAGTCATAGATTCATGGAGATATATAGCTCAGAAACAAATCCTTCAGTCCACTCGTCCATACCAACTAGATATCCTAACCTAACCTAGTCCTATTTACTAGCACGGATCCACATCCCTCAAAACTTTTCTTATTCGTATAACCATCTAAATGCCTCTTAAATGTAGCAATTGTACCAGCCTCCACCACATCCTCTGGCAGCTCATTCCATACACGTACCACCCTCTGTGTGAAAAAGCTGCCCCTTAGATTTAGGGTGAGAGGGGAAAGATATAAAAGAGACCTATGTCCACCCCAGGACCTTACCATTAAGTGGATAAGTCCTGTTAAGATTTGCTTTCCCAAAATGCAGCACCTTGCATTTATCTGAATTGAACTCCATCTGCCACTTCTCAGCCCATTGGCCCATCTGGTCCAGATCCTGTTGTAATCTGAGGTAACCCTCTTCGCTGTCCATTACATCTTCAATTTTGGTGTCATCTGCAAACTTACTAACTGCAACTCTTATGCTCGCATTCAAATCATTTATATAAATGTCGAAAAGCAATGGACCCAGCACCGATCCTTGTGGCACTCCACTGGTCACAGGCCTCCAGTCTGAAAAACAACCCTCCACCACCCTCTGTCTTCTACCTTTGAGCCAGTTCTGTATCCAAATGGCTAGTTCTCCCTGTATTCCATGAGATCTAACCTTGCTAATCAGACTCCCATGGGAACCTTGTTTGAACACCTTACTGAAATCCATATAGATCACATCCACTGCTCTGTCCTCATCAATCCTCTTTGTTACTTCTTCAAAAATTCAATCAAGTTTGTGAGTCATGATTTCCCATGCACAAAGCCATGTTGACTATCCCGAATCAGTCCTTGCCTTTCCCAATACATGTACATCCTGTCCCTCAGGATTCCCACCAACAACTTGCCCACCACCGAGGTCAGGCTCACCGGTCTATAGTTCCCTGGCTTGTCTTTACCGCCCTTCTTAAACAGTGGCACCACGTTTGCCAACCTCCAGTCTTCCAGCACCTCACCTGTGACTATCGATGATACAAATACCTCAGCAAGAGGTCCAGCAATCACTTCTCTAGCTTCCTACAGAGTGTTCGGGTACACCTGTTCAGGGCCTGGGGATTTATCCGCTTTTATGCATTTCAAGACATCCAGCACTTCCTCCTCTGTAATCTGGACATTTTGCAAGATGTCACCATCTATTTCCCTACAGTCTATATCTTCCATATCCTTTCCACTGTAAATACTGATGCAAAATATTCATTTAGTTTCTCTCCCATTTTCTGTGGCTCCACACAAATGCTGCCTTGCTGATCTTTGAGGGGCCCTATTCTCTCCCTCGTTACCCTTTTATCCTTAATATATTTGTAAAAACCCTTTGGATTCTCCTTAACCCTATCTGCCAACGCTATCTCATGTCCCCTTTTTGTCCTCCTGATTTCCCTCTTATTATCCGAAGAGGATCTCAAAGTCCCAATAGAAACATCATGTCAAGAAGCAGGTTCAACCCTGATCATGTCTTTTATTTACAGGTACAATGATTAAGAACGAATCTGGCTCACTGAAATGCTGCTGAGAACACTCCTGGACAGTTCAGCCACCTTTTCCAAATGACTGACCTCCCTCCCCTTCTCTGTCTCCCCACACTTTCCTTGGAGTTCCACACAGGGGTGTACCCTAAACCCCCCTTCCCCAGATAGTCTCTCCAACATTGTCCTGTCCAGGACACAGGTGCAACCCATCAAAACATTGTGTGTATGTGTATATGTGTATGTGTGTCTGTGTATATGTGAGTGTGTGTGTGTCTGTGTATGTGGGTGTGTGTGTATGTGTCTGTGTGTGTGTGTGTCTGTGTGTGTGTCTGTGTATATGTGTGTGTGTCTGTGTATGTGTGCCTGTGTATATGTGAAGATGTGTGTCTGTGTATATGTGTGTGTCTGTGTATATGTGAAGATGTGTGTCTGTGTATATGTGTGTGTATGTCTACGTATGTGTGTGTGTCTGTGTATATGTGAAGATGTGTGTCTGTGTATGTGTGTGTATGTCTACGTATGTGTGTGTCTGTGTATATGTGTGTGTATGTGTATCTCTGTGCATATGTGTGTGTATGCCTGTGTGTATGTTCGTGTCTATGTGTGTGTCTGTGTATATGTGTATGTGTGTCTGTGTATGTATATGTGCATGTGTGTGTGTGTATGTATATGTGAGTGTGTGTGTGTCTGTGTATCTGTGTGTGTGTGCCTATGTATATGTGTGTGTCTATGTATATGTGCGTGTCTGTGTATATGTGTGTGTATCTGTGCGTGTGTATATGTGTATGTGTGTCTATGTATGTGTGTGTCTGTGTATATGTGTGTGTGAGTCTGTGTGTCTGTTCATATGTGGTGTCTATGTATGTGTGTGTGTGTCTGTGAGTCTGTGTGTGTGAATATGTGTGTATGTCTGTGTGTCTGTGTATATGTGTGTGTCTGTCTGTGTATGTGTGTGTCTGTTTTTATGCGTATGTCTGCGTATGTGTGTTCGTGTATATGTGTGTGTGTCTGTGTATATGTGTGTGTATGTATGTGTGTGTCTGAGTATGTGTGTGCCTGTGTATATGTGTGTGTGTCTGTTTATATGTGTGACTGTGTGTGTGTCTGTGTATATGTGTGTCTGTGTGTGTGTCTGTCTGTGTATATGTGTGTGTCTGTGCATTTGTGAGTGTGTGTGTGCCTGTATATATGTGAGTGTGTCTGTGTGTGTCTGTGTCTGTCTGTGTGTCTGTGTATATGTGTGTGTCTGAGTATGTGTGTGTGTGCCTGTGTATATGTGTGTGTGTGTCTGTGTATATATGTGTGTGTCTGTTTATATGTGTGACTGTGTGTGTGTCTGTGCATATGTGTGTCTGTCTGTGTATATGTGTGTGTCTGTGCATATGTGAGTGTGTGTGTGTCTGTGCACATGTGAGTGTGTCTGTGTGTGTCCATCTGTGTATGTGTGAGTGCGTGTCTGTGTGTGTGTCTGTCTGTGTATATGTGAGTGCGTGTGTCTGCCTGTATGTCTGTGTATATGTGTGTGTGTACCTGTGCATATGTATGTGTGTCTATGTATATGTGTGTGTCTGTGTGTATGTGACTGTGAACGTGTATGTGTGTCTGTGTATATGTGTGTGTGCTTCTGTGTATATGTGTGTCTGTGTATATGTGTGTGTCTGTGTATATGTATATGTTTGCGTGTATACATGTCTGTGTTTATGTATATGTTTGCGTGTATACGTGTCTGTGTATATGTGTGTATGTGTGTGTATATATGTATATGTTTGTGTGCATATGCATGTGTGTGCCTGTGTATGTGTGTGTTTTTGTGTATATATATATATATGTGTGTGTGTGTATACGTGTATGTGTGTCTGTGTATATGTGTGTGTGTCTTTGTATATGTGTGTGTGTCTTTGTATATGTGTGTGTGTCTTGTATATGTATACGTGTGGGTGTCTGTGTGTGTGTGTATATATATATATGTCTGTGTGTGTATTTTTGTGTGTGCCTGTGTATATGTGTGTATACGTGTGTGTATATGTAAATATGTGTATGTGTCTGTGTATACATGTGTGTATATGTATATATGTGTATGTGTCTGTGTATATGTGTGTATACGTGTATATGTGTGTGTGTGTTTCTGTGTATGTGTGTGTATCTGTGTATATGTGTGTGTGTATTTGTGAGTGTGTCTGTGTGTATGTATATGTGCGTGTATATGTGTGTGTGTCTGTGTATATGTGTGTGTGCGTATCTGTATATATGTGTGTCTGTGTGTATGTGTATGTGTGTATCTGTGTATATGAATGTGTGTCCGTGTATATGTATGTGTGTCCATGTATATGTGTGTTTCTGTGTATATGTGTGTCTGTGTGTGTATTTTTGTGTGTGTCTGTGTATATGTGTGTATACATGCGTGTGTATATATGTGTATGTGTTTGTGTATATGTGTTTGTATACGTGTGTGTCTGTGAATGTTTGTGTGTCTGTGTGTATGTATATGTGCATGTATATGTGTGTGTTTCTGTGTGTGTGTGTATCTGTGTATATGTGTGTGTATATGTGTGTGTCTGTGAATGTTTGTGTGTCTGTGTGGATATATATGTGCGTGTATATGTGTGCGTGTCTGTGTATATGTGTGTGTGCGTGTCTGTGTATATGTGTGTGTTTGTGTATATGTATGTGTCTGTGTGTGTGTATCTGTGTATATGTATGTGTGTCCGTGTATATGTGTGTTTCTGTGTATATGTGTGTGTATACACGTGTGTGTATACATGTGTGTGTCTGTGTATATGTGTGTTTCTGTGTATATGTGTGTGTGTGTCTGTGAATGTGT